>NW_018403550.1:250824-256371 GCF_002113885.1 Mizuhopecten yessoensis | reverse complement strand
ATCTATACTATGTCAGGGTAAGGACACATGTCTATCTATACTATGTCAGGGTAAGGACACATGTCCATCTATACTATGTCAGGGTTAGGACACATGTCTATCTATACTATGTCAGGGTTAGGACACATGCCTATCTCTACTATGTCAGGGTTAGGACACATGTCTATCTATACTATGTCAGGGTTAGGACACATGCATATCTAAACTATGTCAGGGTAAGGACACATGTCCATCTATACTATGTCAGGATTAGGACACATGTCTATCTATTCTATGTCAGGGTTAGGACACATGTCCATCTATACTATGTCAGGGTAAGGACACATGTCTACCTATACTANAAGGACACATGTCCATCTATTCTATGTCAGGGTAAGGACACATGTCTATCTATACTATGTCAGGGTTCGGACACATGCTTCTCTATACTATGTCAGGGTAAGGATACATGTCCATCTATACTATGTCAGTATAAGGACACATGTCCATCTATTCTATGTCAGGGGAAGGACACATGTCCATCTATACTATGTCAGTATAAGGACACATGTCCATCTATTCTATGTCAGGGGAAGGACACATGTCTATCTCTACTATGTCAGGGTTATGACACATGCTTATCTATACTATGCCAGGGTAAGGACACATGTCCATCTATACTATGTCAGGGTAAGGACGCATTTCTATCTCTACTATGTCAGGGTTAGGAAACACTATCATTGCGTCTGCTATACACAGGCGACTAATATATAACGCTATACTTGACACTGAGAGCGTCGTTCATTCACCGAGGCGTATAGTCTACAGCTTCCGTTAGCAGTAGTCCACACCTCATCAGTCAAATGTCAAATGGGGGACAAGCCACAAAAGTACCGACAGGTCTCAGAAATGTGTGATGTATGGTTCAACGGATGAAGGAAATGCGATGTTGGTGTCTTGTCTTGCCTCGACCTATACGAGCTTAGCTCTATGGATCACAAGACTATGTCGTTATGACGTAACATGAAGCATCGTACACGAGCTAGTGGTAAATAGGAAACAGCATTAAATAATGCAGTTGTATATCATATATAAAAATACACACATCGTCAACGCAACGGGAAATAATCTGAATTAAAACCCAGCTGTAAAGTCATTTATTGTTGTATTGGTCCATTATATTGCATAATGGACACCTAGGAGTCCATTATTTAACGGGACAGTCCATTATTTTTTCCGATAATGGACAGTCAGCGCAGAAACCAAACTCCAAAACACAGATATGAAAAATAAACATTTTAATATTAAACCAAACATGTCTTATCGTAAACATTCTAACAGAAAAAGAATCTAAAGACTCTGTCACCTTTCTAAATTCTATTGCAGCATAGCATTTCCAGTTTCACAGTTCACTATATACATGTATGTCCTATAATTTGGACTTTCTGCTTCCATAGAGACTACAGTCAATACCTCATTCAAAACTTTACATTTATATTCACTACCCCATCCTTGATATTACATGTAATTTCTTTTTCTCCCGTAACGGTCTCTGTTGCACCTGTAGCATTGCCAGAAGTTTTCTGCTTTTTAACACCACATTTTTCGTTTTCTTTCTGTTCCCCACGAAGAATTTCACTCATTTTCTGTTGTTGTTCATCACTTGTTCGTTTGTATAATCTCACAGAATTTGACCTATGTTCTGTTTTCTCCGCTATGAGTTGTTCATCAACTCCTGCAGAATATCAACGTGTCGCTGCCGTTGCCCGCAACGAGTGATTAGTAAAGTGTCCTGAAAACCCAGCTTGTTCACATAGTTTTTTAACAGTTACCTGCAGAGTGTGAACGCCAACTGGAGCATCTACGTACCAGCATGATCCAGTAATAGTAGCTTTCGGGCGCAGATAAAAGGCATCAGTCTTAGCCGTTACTGGTCTAAAAGAAAAAAAGAAAAAACATATATATTATATATATAATATATATGTGTTTCCTCCATTACACACGTTATGATAAACAAAACTGAAAGCATAGATTTTTAGCCCAATTTTGACAGTTGAAGTTTGTTATTACTATTTTTAGAAAGTTCTTTATGGAGCTTTCTCAAATTTTATAGGTAGGTTCCCCTTGATTTCTAGTATCGGAAAAAAATGGCCAACAGGTGGCCATTTTGAATTGTGACAGCTGAAGTTTGTTATTGCTGTTTATTAATATAAGATACACTCACCTTGCCTGTATGTATTTGATGTAGAGTTGTACAATGCACCTGCCCTTGTTACTACTCTCATAACCACGGGTCATCTTTGGTGTCACTTTCCGATGAGACAAACCACCAGAGTTGGTCTTGGAAATGTCCTCTGTGTATTGGAGATATTTACGACCATCAGAGTCCTGCATGAGCTTCATCTGAGACAAAGGTCCATACCTTAGATTTCTATGTTCTTTTCCAGCCCCCAAGGCGAAATGAAGTCCATTGAGATAGATCATGGTGGTGAAAAGCTTCTGAGGAGTATCTGATCCTAAAATTCCCATAGACCATAATATCCCCTCCTGTTGAACAGTTATGATTTCAGCCTGTTTCCTCTCCAGCCCCAGTCCTTGTTTAGAAAGGTTCTTCATCTTAGCATTAAGAATGGACTTCATTTTGGAATAGACTTCATCATCCAAAAAGCTTACCCGTTTACCGCTTGAACGAAGGAAGTGCTGAATAGACACAATTATTTCATACATAGTATTTGGTCTATATTCCTTCCCTGCCTCATTGTGTACTTCCGAAATAAAGAAACACATGGCATCTGACATTTCTTCAGGTTCCTTTTCCATTAATGGCTTACCAAAATTTTGTTCACAGTCCTTGTTTGCTCTCTGATTTTGCCACTTATAGAATAAATTGACCGCCCACCTTGCTTTGTTTTCAGTTTGTTTGCACTTTCCTTCACTCAATAAAGACTGCAATGTTTTCTCTTTTAGAGGGGACAGGAATCTAGTACTCTCCTTTCCATTGCTCTTAATGTCTGAATTTTCCATATCCATAGATGCTTGTACTAACAAATCATTATCAGACGAAATGTCAGAAAATAAGTTATTCTTAATGTTAAAACAGGGCACGTACAAATGTATTCTTTCTCCATGTCAATTACTCCACTAAGAACTTCATCAGTATCGGCTTCACAGCAAGACACAGCATGTGCTATTTCTGATAAAGGGTAAGAAGGCTAGGAGTGTGCTAGGTTTTAAGTACGATAAAGTCCTCAAGCTGTCTATTCTTTGAAATAATGGAATGGACTCGGCCTACGGCCTCGTCCAGTCCATTATTTCAAAGAATAGACAGCTTTCGGACATTATCGTTTACGGAATACATCGACACGAAAAGACAACAGGAGCTTAATAGATATCAAAATACATGGAAAGATCACCTAAACTTGCATAAATCACAGAGACAGAACCAGATCTGGCAGAATTTCAATTTCAGTGGTTCAGTTTGATGATAGTTTGCTTGTATCCTCAAGTTTCCCAGCTCCAACCTTAAAGGTATCAGATCTTAAAAGAAGTCGTCATGTTTTCATTTAGCATTACCATGCAATTATGTATTGATTCCGTCACTTAACTTTAATGTTATGTTCTTTCATATGTTTGTTGCATCCTGCCTTATAAACTGTATTGTCTGTAACTGACCATTGACGACTGGAAATTGACCTAAGACATTCTCTTTCTTTTTTCCGATTTATTCTCTCTGTCTATCTCTACTTCACTCTAGCTCTATATATTTTGATGGCGTCAGATCTATTCTCAATTTCTTCGATCAGGAATATTTTATTCAAAAGGACAGGATCATCTTAACTGATTTTTCTATGCCCTCAGCACCACATGCAGGGTCAGCAGGTTCATGAATAATTCATTTAGTTGATGTTTCTAATATATATTTTTCCTTCGTTAATTTCACTACATTGTATAACTTCTTTGTTCATAAGATGTCGTCATGGCCATTTTACTTTTATGATAGACAAAAGACAGTCAGTTTATTGTAAATGTAATTTAAATAGTATTTTTCATACTTACTGGTGTTAAACATGCCAGGATGATAATTTTGTGAATGCTACAACTTCACGTAGATGTTGTGTATATAATTTGAATCTGCGATCATTTCGCGCCATTATTCGAGGCGTGCTCGAATAGTAATTATTTGTAATAGGTTTTTATTATTTGTATTTTAGGGACTCTCTTTTCCATATCCCGTTTTAGCGATGTCATGAATGAATGTACTAAACTGAATTTGAAGACTTCGTCTGGCTTGTCCTACCGCAAACAACCTTACTTCACATACTCTACATGTTATTGAATGCTACACATTTAAACATTTCTTAGCAGCTGTAGTACACCATATATTGCTTCTGCACCTGTATATTACCTCATAATCACTACATAGTTCATAGCAATTTATATATATATATATGGCTTCCTTAAACTTGTATAAGGGCTGAAAATATTCAGTATTGAATACCAGTCCAATACTTTCAACTCATAATACTGGAAAGAATCACCTCAATAGAAACTTGTTTGTTTTAATTACGTTGTTTGTCCAGTTAAAACGTTCATGCAAATGATGCACGCGCTGACATTTTCGGTGATTTCACAAACGTTCAGTAAGTCACTCCTTTGTTTCCAGATATTTATTTGCCGCCCACGCAGTCAGTTTCGGCACAAATACATTATTATTGATCAATTACATTCAAACATTCAAAATCGAAATTGCATCTAGCACTGTGCCCACACTTGTGCGACGTGTTAGCCTTTTACAACGTGTTAGCCTTTTACAAGCCTTTAACAACGTGTTAGCCTTTTACAACGTGTTAGCCTTTTACAAGCCTTTTACAACGTGTTAGCCTTTTACAATTTGTTAGCCTTTCACAAGCCTTTTTCAAAGTGTTAGCTTTTCACAACGTGTAAGCCTATTACAACGTTTTAGCCTTTTACAACGTGTTAGCCTTTTAAAAGTCTTTTACAACGTGTTAGCCTTTCACAACGTGTTAGCCTTTTACACCGTGTAAGCCTTTTACAACGTGTTAGCCTTTTACAACGTGTTAGCCTTTTACAAGCCTTTTACAACGTGTTAGCCTTTTACAACGTGTTAGCCTTTTACAACGTATAAGCCTTTTACAAGCCATTTACATCGTGTTAGCCTTTTACAACGTGTTAGCCTTGTACAACGTGTTAGCCTTTTCATGACATATCCTAGTTAGTTACGATGGTTTGCAATAACAGATGTTTATTTTCTCTGCGATCCTAATATTTCAATACCTCTTCCTAACATAACACAATGATCCTTTACAAAACTTTAGAACATTCTATATTCTTATCGACGGACGACTGTCATAGCAAATACATATAGGTTAGAAGATACATCTTTTCATTTAGGTGATACTATATGAAATAGCATGCATATTGGTGTGTATGTGTGTGCATGTTAGAAAGTGTTTTTGTCATGTTCATAAGTTATGCAAAATCTGTAAAAAATAAACAACTTAAAAAAACTAACAAAAACATATCATAATATAGCAATATTGATGATTG
>NW_018403550.1:217168-246384 GCF_002113885.1 Mizuhopecten yessoensis | reverse complement strand
AATTGATGATTGCGTTATACTACAAAGTGACTTTAGTTGTACATTGTTGATGATTGCATTATACTACAAAGTGACTTTAGTTGTGCATTATTAATGAGTTCGTTATACTACAAAGTGACTTTAGTTGTACAGTATTGATGATTGCGTTATACTACAAAGTGACTTTAATTGTACATTATTGATAATTGCGTTATACTACAAAGTGACTCAATTTGTTTATTATTGATGATTGCGTTATACTTAAAAGTGACTTCAGTTGTACATTATTGATGATTGCATTATACTACAAAGTGACTTCAGTTGTACATTATTGATGATTGCGTTATGCTACACAGTGACTTTCGTTATACAATATTGTTGATTGCGTTATACTTCAAAGTGACTTTAGTTGTACATAATTGATAATTGCGTTATACTACAAAGTGATTTTAGTTGTACATTATTGATGATTGCGTTATGCTACAAAGTGACTTTCGTTATACAATATTGATGATTGCGTTATACTTCAAAGTGACTTTAGTTGTACATAATTGATAATTGCGTTATACTACAAAGTGACTTTAGTTGTACATTATTGATGATTGCGTTATACTACAAAGTGACTTTAGTTGTACAATATTGATGATTGCGTTATACTACAAAGTGACTTTAGTTGTACATTATTGATGATTGCGTTATACTACAAAGTGACTTTAGTTGTACATTATTGATGATTGCGTTATACTACAAAGTGACTTTAGTTGTACATTATTGATGATTGCGTTATACTACAAAGTGACTTTAGTTGTACATTATTGATGATTGCGTTATACTACAAAGTGACTTTAGTTGTACATTATTGATGATTGCGTTATACTACAAAGTGACTTTAGTTGTACAATATTGATGATTGCGTTATACTACAAAGTGACTTTAGTTGTACATTATTGATGATTGCGTTATACTACAAAGTGACTTTAGTTGTACATTATTGATGATTGCGTTATACTACAAAGTGACTTTAGTTGTACATTATTGATGATTGCGTTATACTACAAAGTGACTTTAGTTGTACATTATTGATGATTGCGTTATACTACAAAGTGACTTTAGTTGTACATTATTGATGATTGCGTTATACTACAAAGTGACTTTAGTTGTACATTATTGATGATTGCGTTATACTACAAAGTGACTTTAGTTGTACATTATTGATGATTGCGTTATACTACAAAGTGACTTTAGTTGTACATTATTGATGATTGCGTTATACTACAAAGTGACTTTAGTTGTACATTATTGATGATTGCGTTATACTACAAAGTGACTTTAGTTGTACATTATTGATGATTGCGTTATACTACAAAGTGACTTTAGTTGTACATTATTGATGATTGCGTTATACTACAAAGTGACTTTAGTTGTACATTATTGATGATTGCGTTATACTACAAAGTGACTTTAGTTGTACATTATTGATGATTGCGTTATACTACAAAGTGACTTTAGTTGTACATTATTGATGATTGCGTTATACTACAAAGTGACTTTAGTTGTACATTATTGATGATTGCGTTATACTACAAAGTGACTTTAGTTGTACATTATTGATGATTGCGTTATACTACAAAGTGACTTTAGTTGTACATTATTGATGATTGCGTTATACTACAAAGTGACTTTAGTTGTACATTATTGATGATTGCGTTATACTACAAAGTGACTTTAGTTGTACATTATTGATGATTGCGTTATACTACAAAGTGACTTTAGTTGTACATTATTGATGATTGCGTTATACTACAAAGTGACTTTAGTTGTACATTATTGATGATTGCGTTATACTACAAAGTGACTTTAGTTGTACATTATTGATGATTGCGTTATACTACAAAGTGACTTTAGTTGTACATTATTGATGATTGCGTTATACTACAAAGTGACTTTAGTTGTACATTATTGATGATTGCGTTATACTACAAAGTGACTTTAGTTGTACATTATTGATGATTGCGTTATACTACAAAGTGACTTTAGTTGTACATTATTGATGATTGCGTTATACTACAAAGTGACTTTAGTTGTACATTATTGATGATTGCGTTATACTACAAAGTGACTTTAGTTGTACATTATTGATGATTGCGTTATACTACAAAGTGACTTTAGTTGTACATTATTGATGATTGCGTTATACTACAAAGTGACTTTAGTTGTACATTATTGATGATTGCGTTATACTACAAAGTGACTTTAGTTGTACATTATTGATGATTGCGTTATACTACAAAGTGACTTTAGTTGTACATTATTGATGATTGCGTTATACTACAAAGTGACTTTAGTTGTACATTATTGATGATTGCGTTATACTACAAAGTGACTTTAGTTGTACATTATTGATGATTGCGTTATACTACAAAGTGACTTTAGTTGTACATTATTGATGATTGCGTTATACTACAAAGTGACTTTAGTTGTACATTATTGATGATTGCGTTATACTACAAAGTGACTTTAGTTGTACATTATTGATGATTGCGTTATACTACAAAGTGACTTTAGTTGTACATTATTGATGATTGCGTTATACTACAAAGTGACTTTAGTTGTACATTATTGATGATTGCGTTATACTACAAAGTGACTTTAGTTGTACATTATTGATGATTGCGTTATACTACAAAGTGACTTTAGTTGTACATTATTGATGATTGCGTTATACTACAAAGTGACTTTAGTTGTACATTATTGATGATTGCGTTATACTACAAAGTGACTTTAGTTGTACATTATTGATGATTGCGTTATACTACAAAGTGACTTTAGTTGTACATTATTGATGATTGCGTTATACTACAAAGTGACTTTAGTTGTACATTATTGATGATTGCGTTATACTACAAAGTGACTTTAGTTGTACATTATTGATGATTGCGTTATACTACAAAGTGACTTTAGTTGTACATTATTGATGATTGCGTTATACTACAAAGTGACTTTAGTTGTACATTATTGATGATTGCGTTATACTACAAAGTGACTTTAGTTGTACATTATTGATGATTGCGTTATACTACAAAGTGACTTTAGTTGTACATTATTGATGATTGCGTTATACTACAAAGTGACTTTAGTTGTACATTATTGATGATTGCGTTATACTACAAAGTGACTTTAGTTGTACAATATTGATGAATGCGTTATACTACAAAGTGATTTTTGTTGAACAATATTGATGATTGCGTTATACTACAAAGTGACTTTCGTTATACAATATTGATGATTACGTTATACTACAAAGTGACTTTAGTTGTACAATATTGATGATTGCGTTATATTACAAAGTGACTTTAGTTGTACATTATCGATGATTGCGTTATACTACAAAGTGACTTTAGTTGTATAATATTGATGATTGCGTTATACTTAAAAGTGACTTTAGTTGTACAATATTAATAATTGCGTTATACTAAAAAGTGACTTAAGCTGTACATTATTGATGATTGCGTTATACTACAAAGTGACTTTAGTTATACATTATTGATGATTGCGTTATACATAAAAGTGACTTTAGTTGTACAATATTGATGATTGCGTTATATTACAAAGTGACTTTAGTTATACATTATTGATGATTGCGTTATACATAAAAGCGACTTTAATTGTACATTATTGATGATTGCGTTATACTACAAAGTGACTTTAGTTGTACATTATTGATGATTGCGTTATACTACAAAGTGACTTTAGTTGTACAATATTGATGATTGCGTTATACTACAAAGTGACTTTAGTTATAAAATATTGATGATTGCGTTATACAACAAAGTGACTTTAGTTGTACAGTATTGATTATTGCGTTATACTTAAAACTGACTTCAGTTGTACATTATTGATGATTGCGTTATACTACAAAGTGACTTTAGTTGTACATTATTGATGATTGCGTTATACTACAAAGTGACTTTAGTTGTACATTATTGATGATTGCGTTATACTACAAAGTGACTTTAGTTGTACATTATTGATGATTGCGTTATACTACAAAGTGACTTTAGTTGTACATTATTGATGATTGCGTTATACTACAAAGTGACTTTAGTTGTACATTATTGATGATTGCGTTATACTACAAAGTGACTTTAGTTGTACATTATTGATGATTGCGTTATACTACAAAGTGACTTTAGTTGTACATTATTGATGATTGCGTTATACTACAAAGTGACTTTAGTTGTACATTATTGATGATTGCGTTATACTACAAAGTGACTTTAGTTGTACATTATTGATGATTGCGTTATACTACAAAGTGACTTTAGTTGTACATTATTGATGATTGCGTTATACTACAAAGTGACTTTAGTTGTACATTATTGATGATTGCGTTATACTACAAAGTGACTTTAGTTGTACATTATTGATGATTGCGTTATACTACAAAGTGACTTTAGTTGTACAATATTGATGATTGCGTTATACTACAAAGTGACTTTAGTTGTACAATATTGATGATTGCGTTATACTACAAAGTGACTTTAGTTGTACATTTTGTATGTATTTCTATAATACATTTCTATTGCAATGTGGTACCACGGTCTCGACCAACAAAAAATCAATTCAGACATATTTATTGAAATGTAAGTGTCATCATCGACAAAATCATGTTCTAATGTTCATCATGTTTACTTCATGCGTATTATTGTTCGAGGGCACTATTATTACATTACATATAGAATCGGCCGTCGGCTCGAAAATCATACAAAATATAAAGCCTTTCTTAGTAACAGACTTATTAAACCATCGCGTCGTACAAGTTTCCTGTTTTGCAGTGGTCATTTATATGATCTATTATCGATATCCCAATGCAATTCAGAAGTTAAATGCAGTCATTTGCTTAACGTTTCTTAATTGTGTATCTCTGTTGTTCTCTTACTCTGTACAGTAAAAGGAACAGTTTCTGAGTATATCATAGAGCTATTACCCTATGTCGGAAAATACCGTACTGTTACTTGTGTTTGTGTGTGTGTGTGTGTGTGTGTGTGTGTGTGCGTGTGTTTGTGCGAGTGTGCGAGTGCATGTGGCTAAGTATGTGTTTTTTTGAATTATATGGTGACTGTTGAACACTTTATGTTATGAACTGTATAGCGCCCTAGATAGGGTGACATATCAGTAGTGTATATAACATTATTGATACAAAATAAGTCTTGTGGTAAGAATCTGTAAGTGACGTTCACTTACTTGAATAGCTCGAGGAGAGGAAAGTGTTTTACTATAGATGAAGATAAGAACTCCTCACAAATGATCGGCTTGACGTTTATCATCAAACTGTCAAAAGTATAAATTATTAACAAGTGACATGTATTTTTGCAAAAACAAAAAGCCCTTATATAATAAAATAAGTAACCTTTCAGTCGTTTTTTTACCGAGATGTCTGCTGGCTGTGTCTGTGAATCAATATGAACGTGTCGGAAGCTTCTACGTATATTGTAACACATATCTTTGACTTCGCCAGAGGTAGAGGTTCCAAACGAGTTGTGATAGTTTATCGTGTGTATCTTACTCATGTTAGTTGATTTTCTTAACGTATATAGACACGAGTTTTACCACTTACGAGAGTTAGGTAAACATGATAATCAATCCTTAAGAGTTTGGGGATTTGTTTTGCTCACACAACATCCAGATATTATATCTAGAAACCCATATAATTTTCTTGGTAATACAATATTCGTGTTTCCTATCTGGGAAACAATCGCAATGTGTTTTTGACGAGTCAGAAGAAGATGACGTCGCATGGCATTGTAACTTGACGCCATAAATAGACGATTAACCGATAAATTAACATTCAGGGTGTTACTCACTAATGGGTAACCAAACTGTTTACAAACTCCTAGAAGGTTTATCTTATGATTTGGATTGAGGCAATTTATAGTAATTGTGGGACAAATACCATTTACCTAATGAGAATGGCAAAACATCATGTAGGAAACCTTGACATGTCCTATACTGTGTCCCTTATTTACAAAGATTGACGTTTCCTTTACTTTTGAAAAACAATGTTTTAACCAACAGAAGGTGAAATGTCCTAAACAGAAGAATATTCTGAACTAACATACGATGATTTGTCCTTTACTAACAGCAAAAATGTGCATTATGCAAGTTCAATTTATCACATGATATGACAAAACATTTACAGATAGAGGATGACATATCCTAACATAAAAATACTAACCCTTCATTTAGTAATATGTAATGGCATGACCTTTACTAACAGATAATGGCTCGACCTTAACAGATGTAATGACATGACCTTTACTAACAGATAATGACATAACCTTTACTAACAGATTATGGCTTGACCTTCACTGAGAGATAATGGCTTGACCTTTACTTCAGATAATGACATGACCTTTACTTACAAATAATGACTTGACCTTTACTAACAGATAATGACATTACCTTTACTAACAGGTAATGGCTTGACCTCTACTAACAGATGATGACATGACCTTAAGTAACACATGATGAAATGACATTAACTTACAGATAATGACATGACCTCTACTTACAGACAATGACATTACCTTTACCAACAGATAACGGCTTGACCTTTACTTACATATAATGACATGACCTTTACTAACAGCTTGTGTCTTGAACTTTACTCATAGATAATGGCTTGACCTTTACTTACAGATAATGACATTACCTTTAATAACAGATAATGGTTTGACCTCTACTAACAGATGATGACATTGACTTTACTTATACATGATGTCATGACCTTAACTTACAGATACTGACATGAATTTTACTAATAGATCAAGCCATTACCATTACCAACAGATAATGGCTTGACCTGTATTAACGGAAAACGGCTTGACCTTTACTTACATACAATGACATGATCTTTACTAACATATTATGGATTACCTTTACTAACAGATGATGACATGACCTTTTCTTACAGCCAATGACATGACCTTTACTTACAGATGATGGCTTGACTTCTACCAACTGTTGATGACATGACCTTTACTTACAGATGATAGCTTGACCTCTACTAACTGTTGATTACATGACCGTTACTAACAGATGATGACATGACCTTTACTTACAGATAATGGCATGACTTTTACTAAAAGATAATGACATGACATATACTTACAGACAATGACATGACCTTTGCTTACAGATGATGGCTTGACCTCTACTAACTGTTGATGACATGACCTTTACTAACAGATGATGACATGACCTTTACTTACAGATAATGACATGACCTTTACTAATATATAATGACATGACCTTTACTAATATATAATGATGTTACCTTTACTTACAGATGATGACATGACCTTTACTTACAGATAATGACATGACCTTTACTAAAAGATTATGACATGACCTACACTTACAGACAATGACATGACCTATACTTACAGATGATGTCTTGACCTTTACTTACAGATAATGACTTGACCTTTACTTACAGATAATGACATTACCTTTACTTACAGATAATGATATTACCTTTACTAACAGATAATGACATGGACTTTACTAACACATGCTGACATGACCTTAACTTACAGATAAAGACATGACCTTTACTAATAGATAATGACGTTACCATTACCAACAGATAAGGGCTTGACCTTTATTAACGGTAAACGGCATGACCTTTACTTACATATAATGACATGACTTTTACTAACACATAGTGACATGATCTTACTAACATATAATGACATGACCTGAACAGATGAATGACATGACCTTTACTAACAGATGCTGACATGACCATTCATAACAGATAATGGTTTGACCTTTACTGAGAGATAATGGCTTGACATTTACTTATAGATAATGATATGACCTTTACTTACAGATAATGACATTACCTTTACTAACAGGTAATGGCTTGACCTCTATTAACAGATGAAGACATGACCTTAAGTAACACATGATAACATAACCTTAACTGACACATAATGACATGACCTTTACTTAAAGATGATGGCTTGACCTCTAATAATAGATGATGAAATGACCTTTACTAACAGATGATGACATGACCTTTACTTACATATAATGACATGACCTTTACTTACAGATAATGGCATGACCTTTACTTACAGATAATAGTTTGATATTTACTTACACATACTTAACTTACAGATAATGGCATGACCTTTACTTACAGATAATGGCATGACCTTTACTAACAGATAATGGCTTGACCTTTACTGACAGATAATGACTTGACCTTTACTAACAGATAATGACATGACATTTACTAATACATGATGACATGACCTTAACTTACATATGATGACATGACTTTTACTTACAGATAATGACATGACCTTTACTTACAGATAATGACATTTTCCTTACTTACAGATAATGACATGACCTTTACTTACAGATAATAGTTTGCCATTACTTACACATAATGACATGACGTTTACTGACAGATAATGGCTTGACCTTTACTAACAGTTAATGGCTTGACCTCTACTAACAGCTGATGACATGTCTTTTACTAACACATGATGACATAACCTTAACTTACAGATACTGACATGACCTTTACTAATAGATAATGACATGACCTTTACCAACAGGTAATGGCTTGACTTTTTTTTACGGATAACGGCTTGACCTTTGCTTACATATAATGACATGACTTTTACTAGCAACTTATGGCTTGAACTTTAATTACAGAAAATGGCTTGACCTTTACTAACAGATAATGACATGACCTTTACTCACATATTATGGATTTACCTTTACTAACAGATGATGACATGACCTTCACTTACAGATAATGGCATTACCTTTACTAACAGATATTGGTTTGACCTCTACTCACACATGATGATATGGACTTTACTAACACATGATGACATGACCTTAACTTACAGATAATGACATGACCTTTACTAATAGATAATGACATAACCAACAGATAATGCTTGACCTTTATTAACGAAAAACGGCATGACCTTTACTTACACATTATGACATGACCTTTACTAACAACTTATGGCTTGACCTTTACTTACAGATAATGGCTTGACATTTACTTACAGATAATGACATGACCATTGCTAACACATAATAACATGACCTTTACTAACACATAACGACATGACCTTTACTAACGCATAATGACATGACCTTTACTAACAGATGATGACATGACCTTTACTAACAGATGATGACATGACCTTTATTTACAGACAATGACAAGACATTTACTTACAGATGATGGCTTGACCTCTACTTATAGATAATGACATGACCTTTACTAGCAAATGATGACATGACCTATACTTACAGATATTGACATTACCTTTACTAATAGATAATGATGTTACCTTTACAAAAAAATAATGACTGGACCTTTACTTGCATATAATGACATGATCTTCATTAACAGCTTATGTCTTGACCTTTACTTGCAGATAATGTCATGACCTTTACTTACAGATAATAGCTTGACCTTTACTTACAGATAATGGCATGACGTTTACTAAGAGATAATGGCTTGATCTTTATTTACAGATAATGACATGACCTTTACTTTGAGATAATGGCTTGACATTTACTTACAGATAATGACATGACGTTTACTAAGAGATAATGACATGACATTTACTAACATATAATGACATGACCTTTACTTACAGATAATGACATGACCTACACTTACAGATAATGGCTTGACCTTTACTTACAGATAATGACAAGACCTTTACCAACAGATAATGACATGACCTACACTTACAGATAATGGCTTGACCTTTACTTACAGATAATGACAAGACCTTTACCAACAGATAATGGCTTGACCTTTATTAACGGATAATGACATGACCTTTACTTTGGGATAATGGCATGACATATACTTACAGATAATGGCGTGACCTTTACTTACAGATAATGACATGACCTTTACTAACATATTATGGATTTACCTTTGCTAACAGATGATGACATGACCTTTACATACAGAAAATGACATGACCTTTTAACAGATGACGCGATCTCATTCCTGTGTCTAACAGATAATGCCGTACGGGATCACATTTCTGTTTCTAACAGATGATGACGTACGGGATCATATTTCTGTTTCTAACAGATGATGACGTACGGGATCATATTTCTGTATCTAACAGATGTTGACCTACGGGATTATATTTCTGTTTCTAACAGATGATGACGTACGGAATAATATTTCTGTTTCTAACAGATGACGACTTACGGGATCACATTTCTGTTTCTAACAAATGATGTCGTACGGGATCGCATTTCTGTTTCTAACAGATGATTACGAACGGGATCATATTCCTGTTTCTAACAGATTATGACGTATGAGATCATATTCCTTTTTCTAACTGATGATGAAGTATTTGATCATATTTCTGTTTCTAACAGATGATGACGTACCGGATCATATTCCNACAGATAATGACATGACCTACACTTACAGATAATGGCTTGACCTTTACCTACAGATAATGACATGACCTACACTTACAGATAATGGCTTGACCTTAATTAACGGATAATGACATGACCTTTACTTTGGGATAATGGCATGACATTTACTTACAGATAATGACAAGACATTTACTAACATATAATGACATGGCCTTTACTTACAGATAATGGCTTGACCTTAACTTACATATAATGACATGACCTTTACTAACAACTTATGGCTTGACCTTTACTTGCAGAAAATAGCTTGACATTTACTTACAGATAATGGCATGACCTTTACTAACACATAATAACATGACCTTTACTAACAACTTATGGCTTGACCTCTACTTGCAGAAAATAGCTTGACCTTTACTTACAGATAATGGCTTGACCTTTACTAACATATAATGACATGGCCTTTACTTACAGATAATGGCTTGACCTTAACTTACATATAATGACATGACCTTTACTAACAACTTATGGCTTGACCTTTAGTTGCAGAAAATAGCTTGACCTTTACTAACACATAATGACATGACCTTTACTAACAGATGATGACATGACCTTTATTTACAGACAATGACAAGACATTTACTTACAGATGATGGCTTGACCTCTACTTATAGATAATGACATGACCTTTACTAACAGATGATGACATGACCTATACTTACAGATATTGACATTACCTTTACTAGTAGATAATGATGTTACCTTTAAAAAAAAATAATGACTGGACCTTTACTTGCATATAATGACATGATCTTCATTAACAGCTTATGTCTTGACCTTTACTTGCAGATAACGTCATGACCTTTACTTACAGATAATAGCTTGACCTTTACTTACAGATAATGGCATGACATTTACTAAGAGATATTGGCTTGACCTTTATTTACAGATAATGAAATGACCTTTACTTTGAGATAATGGCTTGACATTTACTTACAGATAATGACATGACGTTTATTAAGAGATAATGACATGACATTTATTAACATATAATGACATGACCTTTACCAACAGATGATTGCTTGACCTTAATTAACGGATAATGACATGATAATTACACGACCTTTACTAACATATTATGGATTTACCTTTGCTAACAGATGATGACAAGACATTTACTAACAGATGATGACATGACCTTTACTTACAGACAATGACATGACCTTTTAACAGATGACGCGATCTCATTCCTATGTCTAACAGATGATGACGTATGAGATCATATTCCTGTTTCTAACAGATGATGACGTACTTGATCATATTTCTGTTTCTAACAGATGATGACGTATGGGATCACACTTCTATTTCTAACAGATGATGACGTACCGGATCATATTTCTGTTTCTAACAGATGATGACATACGGGATCACATATCTGTTTCTAACAAATGACGACGTATTGGATCACATTTCTGTTTCTAACAGATGATAACGTACGGGATCACATNCTGTTTCTTACAGATGATGACGTACGGGATCAAATTCCTGTTTCTAACAGATGAAAACGAATGGGATCATATTCCTGTTTCTAACAGATGATGACGTACGATATCACATTTCTCTGTCTAACAGATTATGCCGTACGGGATCACATTTCTGTTTCTGACAGATGATGACGTACGGGATCATATTTCTGTTTCTAACAGATGATGACGTACGGGATCATATTTCTGTATCTAACAGATGATGACCTGTGGGATTATATTTCTGTTTCTAACAGATGATGACGTGCGGGATAATATTTCTGTTTCTAACAGATGACGACGTACGGGATCACATTTCTGTTTCTAACAGATGATGATGTATGAGATCATATTCCTGTTTCTAACAGATGATGACGTACTTGATCATATTTCTGTTTCTAACAGATGATGACGTATGGGATCACACTTCTATTTCTAACAGATGATGACGTACCGGATCATATTTCTGTTTCTAACAGATGATGACATACGGGATCACATATCTGTTTCTTACAGATGATGACGTACGGGATCAAATTCCTGTTTCTAACAGATGAAAACGAATGGGATCATATTCCTGTTTCTAACAGATGATGACGTACGATATCACATTTCTCTGTCTAACAGATTATGACGTACGGGATCACATTTAAGTTTCTGACAGATGACGACGTACGGGATCACATATCTGTTTCTAACAAATGACGACGTATTGGATCACATTTCTGTTTCTAACAGATGATGACGTACGGGATCACATTCCTGTTTCTAACAGATGATGACGAACGGGATCATATTCCTGTTTCTAACAGATGATGACGTACGATATCACATTTCCCTGTCTAACAGATGATGACGTACTGGATCACATTTCTGTGTCTAACAGATGATGACGTACGGGATCACATTTCTGTGTCTAACAGATGATGACGTACGGGATAAGATTTCTGTTTCTAACAGATGATGACGTACGGAATCACTTTTCTGTTTCTAACAGATTATGACGTACGGGATCAAATTTCTGTTTCTAACATATTATGACGTACGGGATCACATTTCTGTTTCTAACATATTATGACGTACGATATCACATGTTTCTGTGTCTAACAGATGATGACGTACGGGATCACATTTCTGTTTCTAACAGATGATGACGTACGGGATAAGATTTCTGTTTCTAACAGATGATGACGTACGAAATCACTTTTCTGTTTCTAACATATTATGACGTACGGGATCACATTTCTGTTTCTAACAGATGATGACGTACGGGATAATATTTCTGTTTCTAACAGATGACGACGTACGAAATCACTTTTCTGTTTCTAACATATTATGACGTACGGGATCACATTTCTGTTTCTAACAGATGATGACGTACGGGATAATATTTCTGTTTCTAACAGATGACGACGTACGAAATCACTTTTCTGTTTCTAACATATTATGACGTACGGGATCACATTTCTGTTTCTAACAGATGATGACGTACGGGATAATATTTCTGTTTCTAACAGATGACGACGTACGGGATCACATTTCTGTTTCTAACAGATGATGACGTATGAGATCATATTCCTGTTTCTAACAGATGATGACGTACTTGATCATATTTCTGTTTCTAACAGATGATGACGTATGGGATCACACTTCTATTTCTAACAGATGATGACGTACCGGATCATATTTCTGTTTCTAACAGATGATGACATACGGGATCACATATCTGTTTCTTACAGATGATGACGTACGGGATCAAATTCCTGTTTCTAACAGATGAAAACGAATGGGATCATATTCCTGTTTCTAACAGATGATGACGTACGATATCACATTTCTCTGTCTAACAGATTATGACGTACGGGATCACATTTAAGTTTCTGACAGATGACGACGTACGGGATCACATATCTGTTTCTAACAAATGACGACGTATTGGATCACATTTCTGTTTCTAACAGATGATGACGTACGGGATCACATTCCTGTTTCTAACAGATGATGACGAACGGGATCATATTCCTGTTTCTAACAGATGATGACGTACGATATCACATTTCCCTGTCTAACAGATGATGACGTACTGGATCACATTTCTGTGTCTAACAGATGATGACGTACGGGATCACATTTCTGTGTCTAACAGATGATGACGTACGGGATAAGATTTCTGTTTCTAACAGATGATGACGTACGGAATCACTTTTCTGTTTCTAACAGATTATGACGTACGGGATCAAATTTCTGTTTCTAACATATTATGACGTACGGGATCACATTTCTGTTTCTAACATATTATGACGTACGATATCACATGTTTCTGTGTCTAACAGATGATGACGTACGGGATCACATTTCTGTTTCTAACAGATGATGACGTACGGGATAAGATTTCTGTTTCTAACAGATGATGACGTACGAAATCACTTTTCTGTTTCTAACATATTATGACGTACGGGATCACATTTCTGTTTCTAACAGATGATGACGTACGGGATAATATTTCTGTTTCTAACAGATGACGACGTACGAAATCACTTTTCTGTTTCTAACATATTATGACGTACGGGATCACATTTCTGTTTCTAACAGATGATGACGTACGGGATAATATTTCTGTTTCTAACAGATGACGACGTACGAAATCACTTTTCTGTTTCTAACATATTATGACGTACGGGATCACATTTCTGTTTCTAACAGATGATGACGTACGGGATAATATTTCTGTTTCTAACAGATGACGACGTACGGGATCACATTTCTGTTTCTAACAGATGATGACGTATGAGATCATATTCCTGTTTCTAACAGATGATGACGTACTTGATCATATTTCTGTTTCTAACAGATGATGACGTACGGTATCACACTTCTGTTTCTAACAGATGATGACGTACGGGATCATATTTCTGTTTCTTACAGATGATGACGAACGGGAACATATTTCTATTTCTAACAGATGATGACGTACGGTATCACACTTCTGTTTCTAACAGATGATGACGTACGGGATCAAATTTCTGTTTCTAACAGATGATGACGTACGATATCACATGTTTCTGTGTCTAACAGATGATGACGTACGGGATCATATTCCTGTGTCTAACAGATGACGACGTACGGGATCATATTTCTGTTTCTAACAGATTATGACGTACGGGATCACACTTCTATTTCTTACAAATGTTCTTACAGAACACCAAATTACGGAACGCCAACAGTAGTTAAAGCATAAATGATGCGAGTCGCCATCACGACAAACATAATAGGTAATGTTAAAAACTAAAAAAAAAACCTGAAGGTTAGGATTATTATACCGTGAATGTCTCTATTTTTGTTACTGGCATAACAACAACAACACAGTTCTATTATTCGGAATATCGCGAGGCTGAACAACAATGACTTTTACATGTGTAAATACGTCTAGGTCCTTTCTATATTGTGACTGTTTCTTTAAGCTTGTTAAAATATGTCCGTCTTAGATTTGATGAAACTTATCCTCGTGATATGCCGAACTCAAGAGACCAATAACAATTCCGCAAAATATTATACCATTGATGTAAATGCAAAAACAAAGAGCATTATAAACTAAAATGTAATCGTCCAGTAATGCCCATTTTCTTGAAGCCATGAGTTATGTTCATCTACTAGATGCAAGCCTTAGATAAGACACACATCGTTTGTATAAACCATGTATACGGGTTTCTGTGAGCTTGTTAAACTGTTATACGCCTGTAAGTGTTTGTCAGCCGGTTCACGTACAGCTCCGTTCATTTCTATACAAGTACAAAATACAAGTGAAATACATATACATACGTTAGTGTTTTATTATATAATTTCATATAAAATATAATTGTGTTCCTGTTGTAAGATGATCTAATACAACAGCAAAGGAATGCTGGCAGATTGTATTGATAAGTGAAATGACCAAGATTTAGTTGCCAAGTTTGGAAGATTACTCGTCACAAAAACAAAAACACTCATGAGGTAAAAAGTAACTGCGTTATGAGTACAAACCTTCATGTAGTTTTGGTCTGAATCACAGCAATCTTTGATGCGAAAAGAAATAATAAGTATCTTTCAGCCCTTAAACGAAGACTGATACAACGGGGAATAGAAAGTGTTCTTCCCAAGCTGTTAATACGTGTAATGCAAGCGTCACATAAAGGATGCAGGTGAGCAACCAATCTTCACTAGGAGCAGTGAACATATAGTCATTGGATTGAAATCCTTGATAAGCTTGACAAACTTGAAACAGACAGAATACATTAGCTGCTGTTTATATAAAACCTAGTATACAACTTACTGTCATACGATGCAAGGGTTTTATAGTTTATCCGTAAATGTAATAGTTACAATGACAAAGTGTTAACATAACTTCAGCATAAGATAAAGAACATAATGTAGGTATATTCAGATTCTAAACAGTTCCTTTAGTGCTATTTATTAGAAATGTACTTTTGTCGGAATATTCTTCTCTTTAACCTTGAGCACATGTTATCACGTGTACAAGACAATGCTAGAATACATCAGATTGTTATTTACTGATCAAACCAACGGATCGAGACAAAGATGGGCTCCGCCACTTTGGTCCCTTTAACTTCCTTGTAACGTGTCGCAATTATTCCGGAAACCGAGCGCGCCCTGTGTTTCCCAGGACAGCAACGAACCACATGACGACAGAACAGCACTTTGTGTCGACATTTTGAATTCATCCAAAAATAGATAACTGGATTGACTCCCGAATTGCTGAACGCTAGCCAATGTGCAGTCAGCCACATCACATGTACGTAATTGTAGTCAAAAATGGATTGGTCCACGTCTCCTACGATTGTAATCACGTGTAACGGTAACCATAACACCAGGTAAGCTACCACAACAACAATGATCATTTTAATTGTCTGAAATACAAACAAAAAAATCTAATTTAGTTTACAAAATGCACTTCCAGTTTTGTTAACAGACATTCTATAGCATTAAATATGGTAGGTTTCACTTGCAATAATGTATGCTACACAGTAATACATACTTTTTACAAAAATCATGCCAAACGCTTCTCGAATAATGTATAATTGCTACCATTTACTGAAAACAATTTACTGTATTTAATGTTTTAATTCTTAGAATGGTTGTACATGTAGGAGTTACAATCGAGCTATTTCCGTCTGCGATAAGAGGCTAATGCAGTAACCAGGTTAATTTCAATTTACCTTATTTTTAGACGTAGCGAGGCGTTTGTCTCTCCGTATATTGGCCTCACCCGGAATTCGCTTCACCCAGATGATGACTCCGATGTGGATGTAGGACACTGCCATGATGACCAATGGTATGAAGTACTGGATCAGCATGATGCAGATGCCGTAGATAGTCCGGATGATGTCGTGCGGCCATATCTCAACACAGAGCCCTTTGGACCCAGGCTCATACGGCATATATTCGATGTGTGAATATATAAATGTGGGAAGTGAGATCGCACAGGACAAGATGCATATAAACACTACCAGTAATTTTGCCCTACACTTTGTCAGTAGGTGTGACCTCATAGGTTTTGTGGTAACGTGATACATGTCACATGTCATCGCCATCAGCATAAACGATCTCATTAACACACTTGTCATTTGCAAGATTCCTATGAGGGGGCAAAGAAAGTCCCAGAAAGGCCAGTAATGAAAAAACAGATTACTTAGAAGAGAGAACGGAACACACAGTACAGTCGTAAGTATATCTGTAACTGCAAGGCTAACGATGAAAAAATGGGTTACCGCACGGAAACTGTGCAACCTTACAGTTTTGTAACAAATCATTCCATTTCCTAGTAGCGCAAAGAAACACGTGACACCGTATAATCCCAGTAACAGAAACCGGAATTCATCAGGAATACCGTACGTGACATTGGCTATGGAGGAATTGGAACTTGCATTCATCCTGTTAATATGTTGTGGTAATTCCTCTATTACTTTAGTTATATAAGTAAATATTTGTATAGGGATAATTGTAGCCAGATGCCTATTATCTTATGAATATTTCATGAATATTTCTTTCATAAGATTTAAACAATTTAGTACTTTTCCTTGTTAAATGATTGTTTGACTTTTTCATATAAGAGTACTATCGCCATGGACGACATCAGACAGCCGAAGTCTATCTAGTTGTGCAAATTCTTTATATAGTATTTCAGAAGCCGGCTTTTAATCTGTAAAACAAAACAATCACATATACTTAGAGACTTTTACATTATTATTTCGATGTCACACATTCAAACAGTAAACGATTGCAATACTCTCTAAGATGATAAATGATTTTGTGCAATAAGTTATGCATTTACTGTAGCATAACTTCATTACCGAAATAAGGAAACAGTTGTTGTTGATCAGCAGCATGATAAAAAACGAAGACGTCTCATGAACTGATCATCTAAATGTAAACAATTACTTTCATAAAAAAATAAATATCCACGACTTCGTCACCTATAAAAAGACTGCCTACAGCGTGTTTCCATGTATCTATGACTTCCTCACCTGTAGAAAAACCGCCTACTGCCTGGAACCATGTATCTATGACTTCCTCATCTGTAGAAAAACCGCCTACTGCCTGGATCCATGTATCTATTACTTCCTCACTTGTAGAAAACCCGCCTACTGCTTGTATCCATGTATCTATGACTTCCTCACCTGTAGAAAGACTACCTTCTTCGCGCATCCATGACTTCTTGACTTGAATAAAAATGCCTAACACGAGTGTCCAGGTATTCACGACTGCTTATATAGAAAGACTGCCAGCGCTTTCTCTTGTGTTTGGTGCCCGTAAACAGCCTATTAACGCTTTACAGCTTTTCCATTTCTTCATGTGTTAATGAACAATAGCAAGTTTTCAATCACGTGATGTGAAAACAATATATGAAGGCGATTAACTGACTTCAGAGCTCTGAACTATTGTGATGTATATGTTTATTTGAGATATATAGTTTAAGATTACTAATATTGAATCATATTTTAAACCAAACAGTGGCAAAGCGATTGTTAACCAACTGCTAATGCATGGTTGAATTGTCCCTAGAACTGTGTGATGTAAGTATATATCTACCTCAGTTACAAGTAATTGTCATATTTAAGAATATTCCAAAACGTATCCTTTATTTAGAATTCACATTCTGACAACTTGATGATGCTTGTCTTGAAAGCCTTGAAAAAGAACTAAATATATCAGGTATCCTTTACTATACAATTATATTTGTCGGATTTGTATCTGGACATTCACAACGACTTGACAATATAGGTCACATCACTGCAGGACTTCAAACAAAACTAACAACTTTATCTACGCCATCGTCCGCCTTCAATTTCCCATTAGCAATATACCAGCCCATTGTGTTAACATGTCAGACCTCCTGCAGACTTTGTTATCGGCAATTTCCTGCATTCTGTAGGTCATTAAACTATAAAAACCAGACTTTCCTTGAAGAGAGGAACACTCTAAGCTGAGGAGGTGTTTGTTGCGCCATCAGGACCACCACCAATCAGTCTTCAGTGTCTAATACGGAGAAATACACGTGTGAGTGTACCTTTAACAGTGATAATAGTTTAGAGCCAAAAACTTCGAAGATTACTGTTGACGTGACTTTCCTTGATTTGGCAGGAGTCATCATGCCTTAAGTGACCAAAAGTATTTCTCCATTAGGGGAAGGGTAGGCGAGACGGATACCTCTGAAGTAGAATCTGTTTGGGATAGTAATGTTTCCATTCCGTTTGTGTTGGTGTTTCTGTTCGAATTTTCTCCCAGTTTGTTCACG
Source organism: Mizuhopecten yessoensis (assembly GCF_002113885.1). Classification (NCBI taxonomy): domain Eukaryota; kingdom Metazoa; phylum Mollusca; class Bivalvia; order Pectinida; family Pectinidae; genus Mizuhopecten; species Mizuhopecten yessoensis. The sequence goes on along the minus strand of NW_018403550.1, from coordinate 226,635 downwards.
TTGTGATACGTTGTTGTCGTACTGTGTTGACATTTTACATTTTACCATGGCATAAACTATATCACATATGTATGATTACGTAACAGGTATGCATCACTGACGTCTGTTAACAACATCAGAAACAGATCAAAGCTACCGTGTCCAGGTGACCGGTAATTTAGTGTATACACAGATGCGTCAGGGCGGATCTGACGTCATTTCTCTCCTTAATTGAATTGTTTTCGTTCATAAGTAACATATCAAGAACAATATATGTGACACCTCTCTTTTCAGATCTCATTTACAGCGATGTTATCAGCTATGAATATGATAATTAACACCAGAGATGTAAATCCACTATTCTCACATATGTTTACGCTATTGGAGATCCTGTAAACATGTATATAACCGAGAAAGAAAACAAAAATAATTGAAATCCTATTCAGCACTTGTCTAGTCAACAACTATGACATAACCACTCAATCAGTGAGATCCATATACTGCTGTATGGTCACTGACGTAATGTCCAATATATTTGGCAGAAAAAAGAACATTGGAATATACGTGTACGTGTGTATATACTCTGCATATACTCTGTATATAAAACTGTATATAAAACTGGGCAGAAGTCAGCTTCTCCTTAACAAATTTATTGAGTAAGTGAATTTAAAAGGAAAAGTAAACAGAAGTGTCATAATTACAAGTGTTTAGATGGATTGCCCTGTAACAAAACAGAATCAACCACTAATCCCACTAGTTTGGCAGGTTTTGGGATAGTATTTTTGTATCTACAATTTTTTTATGAACTTGTCCGCCAAAGTTTTCTTTTGTTAGTGTTAAAAATATATCCAAATATGAATAAAATATGTTCAGCCATTAATGAGTTATGGTCATTTAGGTAAAAACGTCTATGACGTCATGGCGGCCATTTTTGTTTTCTTCAAAGAAGTCAAGAACCAAACCAAATTCGAAACACTATATGGGGAAACTTTCAAAATGGCGAACAGTGCAAACGGAAAACGTTATAGAAAACTGAAGACATCAAATTCATCGGAATGACATACTGCATCGATTTCGAAAAGAATTTTCTAGACATATTGAAAAATTAAAAAAAAAAAGATGAAAAATTGGTGACCTTTTACCCAACAGCGAGGATTTGCATTTGTCCTTTTTTTATAATAACATCTAATGAAAAAAGTTAGCCCCGAAGATAATCTACACCATAAGTGAAAATCCCTAATTAACAAAATTACTTCTTTTTAAATTCAGGACAATGTTTGTAAATACTTATTTCGGTCAATGATTCCTCGATTCACTCTATCTAATGATTTTTTTTTTATGAAATAAGAGTACATTACTGCTAATTGTAATATAAATCAGTAACAGTATATCACAATCTAATGGAAATAGAGAAATGTTGATTATAAACACATGGGGAAAACACATACGTACTATCTATCCTGACAACAGAATGAATAAAACCTATACATGGAATAATGTATTCTAGGGCGGTAGGCAAGTCACTTCAGATTTGATTTCCAGCATTTCCTTTGAAAGATGAAATGTTTACACATCCATGTTTGAAGCCAGCTATGTTTTCTTGATTTGATCGTTCCATATGGCATAACGGTATATGATTTGCTCATAAGGAATGTCAATAGTTTGAATTGTTGATTGTATCTATATCTATCGACACATGTACTTTATATTTTACGCTCATACAACTTACTTTGCATGCAATACTTAAATTTTATCATCCTTTATTCTAAGCTAGCTAATGTTCCAGATATATTCTGAATTGGAAAGCATTGCCTTTCTCCCCTTTTCACTCCCCGCTAAATAATAGATTATGTTATAGAATAATTTACATGAGTGAAGATCACGTATAAATAAGGCCTCGATATCATGTTACCTTTCTAACATACTTTATGTGTTGCTGTTGTCGTTGGTTAGCCGCAAACAAACTAGGTAAAAGAATAATTTGATACAATTGGAAAGAGGTCAATATGGCAAAATTACTAAATCGACCAACGGACTTGCGTTGCAAATTAAACTTGCCTTAAGAATGCTACAATGTCATTCACTGCTAATAAAATGTCAAATGTTACATGGCTTTGTATATGTATTGTATGATCCACTCATAAATCCATTACGGAAAGAGAATCTAGTCAGCCTGGCTATCTCCTTGACAATGGTAGAAAGGCCACATCACACCGGTATGGTTCACTTTACACAATCAATGTCAAACTAAAGTGCAGCCACGCTGATTTAAAGCTCTGAGCCTAAATCACAAACAATAAATCAAGACAAATGAGGATTGATAAGATGCTGTGTTAGGTGATCGTGGAACTCGCACTGGACATTAATTACTCAGCAGGCGTGTCCCCTACAACAACGTTCAATGATAACTCAATCCATGTTTAAGAAGATGACGGGCAATTGATTGACGATCATGTACATAGTACACATCTTGACACGCGTACTTTGCGTAAATTGGACATCAGTAGCTCTCATCAAAACTTGTTGGTTCGATATGCTTTTGATAAAAAATACATAATTCAACATCAGATATGAAAGTCAACACAAAATTCATATTTATTTTTGATTTACTGTAATGAATGAAAACTTGTCGACCCCATTATCATTATCGATTAGCAGAAAACCGTGTTTCTCTTACAAACAGAACTGACCATATATATTTGTGTAAAGTTTCATGTGTAAATATTAAGTGCAATAGAATGGTTATATGTCTTTACGATATTGTTCGGGAAACGTATTGGGAGTCACTAAACAAACTCCTATCACAAATATTATTACACCAGTTGTGATGCCATTGCTAGAGACTATCTCGATTCTCTAAGAGTCGAGGTTTGATAGTCATTTGGAATTGAAAATATTAAACCCTAACAAGAAGACAAATAAAGAACAGTCACAAATTTCTAAAAGGCTTTTGAATTTTTAAATAATTTTAATTTGGAACAAAAACAAAGATACTGATTGGTACCCCGCACCACATTGCTTTCTCATTTTCGCCCACATACACAACGTAGTTCACAGCGTTTTACAGTTTGTATCTATATAAGCTAGATGAATAATTATGTCACATATGACGATATCAGTTCAACGAAGGGATCATATCTGTGGACTTTTTCACCAATATTTGACGGGGAATTTGACTTTTCAACATGCAAAATTCGACGAGTGTACAGGAGGGCATGGAAAACGTGGCGGTCGAGCATGAGCGACCCGGGATAATTACAAAGGACTAGGCAGAGGTGTTTGTAACACCGCTCGTTCTCTCAGGTAAACGACTTATTGATGATATATTGCCAGATAATTCTGATCAGACTGACCCGAAAAGAACACTTTTTTACTCCTCCCACCAGTCCGACCCCACGCTGGATTCTACTCAACCACCGGCTCCTTAGATTCCATGTCTACAGACCATATTATTCACTTATCGGATGCTATTATATCCGCTCTCTGTGAGTCAAANTTCTGATCAGACTGACCCGAAAAGAACACTTTTTTACTCCTCCCACAGACCGAGCCCACGCTGGATTCTACTCAACCCCCGGCTCCTTAGATTCCATGTCTACAGACCATATTGTTCACTTATCGGATGCTATTATATCCGCTCTCTGTGAGTCAAACCTAAAAGCTAATCTGGTCCAGCTACTTGCCCGACCGGTCGCAGACGCAGTTTCAAAACTTTTGGACAATGTCATAACTGAGAAAATTGGCCGCCATCTTGAAAATAAAGTACAGTCAGTGATCTAAAATGATGATAAATTTAGCAAAATGGTTTCTGAAAGTGTAGACCATCTAGTTGAACCCAATTTGAATTTGAATTGGAGAGATCAGAAATAATCTTACCACAACAAATTCAGAAATTTCAGCCTTGCGTAAAACTAATGTGAGGCTTGAACGTGAGCTTTAGGAGCATGCTGATAACATAGAGGAACAATCCCAATATTCGAGGCGCACCTGCTTAAAATGTTTAAAAGTGGCTGTTCCTAATGGCTATGGGTTCTATCCCCTGGATACAGTTCTCTCCTTGTGTCGTACTAAACTTGGTATCAACCTCAATGTCAGTGACATATCCAGGTGTCACAGTCTGGGTCCAGTCCGGGATGGCAAGACCGTGGTCATTATTCGATTTGTTCGTTATTACGATCGACAGAAGGTTTTTGAAAAACAAATCGCGCCTCGATGGCAATTCTACTGGTACTATTATCGTTGAGGCCCTCAGGAAGAACCGACAACTTCTAGTAAATGACCTTAACAAGCTGAGATACCAAAAGTTGATCTCCTCTTTTTGGACCAGAGACGGTCGCGTTTTCGCACAACTTAACCAAACCTCATCGAAACAACTCATCAAAAGTTAGAGTGATATCAACAATTTGGTACCAGGTTACAGTGATCTCATTCGTGCAAGATAGACTTGATGAATTAATGTGTTGTTCAGAATAGAAATAGAAAACAGCAACTGTTATGTAAATTCCTAGTCCTCAAGCATTATTCAGCTTGCTGTAATTTCATTTGGTTATACTTTCCTACATAACAACCCGGTAAAATTACGTGTGTATTTTGTTTTAGAAAAGGTGTNGACATGCACATCAGTCAATGTGGTGTACCTTATTACCTGCAATAAATGCAATTTACAGTACGTGGGCGAGACCTGCACCCAGCTCAATGTCAGGATCAACAACCAACCCTGCTCCATCAAGCAGAACAAACCAGACTTCCATGTGGCAAGGCACTTTAATATGCCTAGCCATAGTTGGAAAGACATGCAGGTTGTTGCCATAGATCATTGCCCTACATGGGATGTAACGAGACGACGTACGAGAGAACGATTTTGGTTCACTAATCTACAAACCCGCTACCCTCGAGGTATGAACGAACGATAGGCGGTTGTCATCCGCTCGTTTTCCTTCCAGGGGGGATTTGACCTAATGGTGCATTACTGCACAGTTAGTCTGCTATCTCGCCTGCCTGCTGCTGCATGTCAGTGTGTGTGACCAACAGCCGTTGTCAGATTAATTTTGAAGATTTATACAGTATCTTAGCCATTTCATTTATTTATTCCTCATGCACTCATTTATTTGATAATTACATGCATTATTCCAGCAAGCATTATTCCTTCGAACCGAAAGAGGCGACTAAGTGTGGACCCCCTGCTGTGAATGTGAAATCCCACTTCAGAATTGAGTGGCGACTAATGAGGGCATTCCGGAATTTGAGATTTTTAACATTTACCGGGCCAGATTCCAACATGCACATGTTACATGTTTTTGATATCTCGTCCCTTCTTTCTGGTGCTTATCTCTCGTTGACTCACTTTATGTGACAGTGCATCTTGCGCAAGAATAGGTCCTCTACATCAGCGTTCCTTGTCCGCGATGTTCTCAGCTTAATTGCTGCCGTCGGCTGTCTTTAGCCGAGGGGACTATTGTTGTTTTTTTTTTATATACATGTAATAGCTATATTTTCAATTATAGTATAGCAGTTCTATCTGTGATGTATATGTACATGTAACTGTTCTGTTTCACTGTGTCTTGATAAAGGAGCGGATCGCTCCGAAAATTTGACAACCTACTTGTCCACACTGTTGGAATTACTTGGTTGCCCCATATGTATATATATATATATATATATATATTACCCAAATATCAGTAAATACTCCTAGAAAACAATTTCATCGCAATCATGCAGTTATGTTTTACATACATGTATCAAACGCGTGATGTTAATGTGAGCTGTTTACAGTCACGGTCACTTTTGATTATTTATTTTATCTCACTCAGTGGTCGGCACGTTACACGTCTTTACTTAATAGTCCGTGGTATTTGTAAGACTATGTATATGTTTAAATTAATATTCACTGCTCTGTTGCTTTTGTTGTTNAATGTGAGCTGTTTACAGTCACGGTCACTTTTGATTATTTATTTTACCTCACTCAATGGTCGGCACGTTACACGTCTTTTCTAAATAGTCCGTGGTATTTGAAAGACTATGTATATGTTTAAATTAATATTCACTGCTCTGTTGGTTTTTGTTGTTGGGTTGTTGTTGTTTTTTGATGGGGGGAGGAGGGGGGGGGTGACGTGGATTAGATAAGATATGTATTATTATTTTTTTACAATTGAGTACTCTGAGTTTGATTATACACTGTATAAGAATTTCCCCATAGTCAATGGGTAATGATATAATGTCGTATAGAGTGGCCATCGGAGGCTTCTACACTAGAGTATATGGCAGATGTTGGATGAAATCAAAATTTATCTTGTTTGGTGTTCTTTTAGGTCACATTTTTAGTCAATTACTGTATTCAGTGAACATAATTTCTAATAAAGTTTTAGGTGTAGTCCGGTTTCTGAACTCTAAGTTTTCTCAACATTAAATTTATTATGATTTTAATTCTTCTTTTATTATCACAATGGACATTGCATCAAACCCAGGCCCACATTAATTATCTCTTTTCCATCTGAATGTTAGAAGTGTTAGGAATAAAATTGAGGCCATTGAAGACATACATGTAGCAGGCGGATATGACATTATTTGTCTCACCGAAACACATTTAGACGAGCATGTTGCTTCTGAATTTTTAAGTATTGACGGTTACCACGAACCATTTCGCTTAGATAGTGGGATTCTTGTTTATTTTAATGACATGTTAAAAGTCAGGCGTCTACGTGACCTTGAATATTGAGGAGACGAAGTCATTTGAACTCAAGTTGATTTCCCAGGGCAATGTTTAATTATATGTACCATTTATACATGTAGGCCCGAAAATTCTGTCCAGCCCTTTTGGAACAATTTACGTGAATCTATAGACAGAGCTCTAATTATTTCTCCCAATTTGATAGTCACGGGTGATCTTAACGTGGAATTGTTAACTATTTCATCATGTGATGTCTGATCTAATTAATACATACGGACTGATAAGTTTAATTAATGAACCTACTCGTATCTGCCCTACGAGATCTAGTTTCCTGGACCCCATCTTCATATCTGAAACTTTGACTTGTGTTGAAAGTAATGTTATTACAGTAGATGATCATGAGGCATGTATTGCTTCAATCAAAATATTGTTTTGCTATTAAAACAGTGTATCAGAGAAAAGTCCGGAAGTCACGTGGAAGCCCTTCTGATGTCAACAGATTTATGTCTCAGCGCAATAAAGTTAATAACATGAAGAAACATGCTCGTCTAAAGTTCTATGAAAATATCCATTGTCTCATCGACCAATTTTCAACTTCAGATCCAAAATCTTACTGGAGACTTATTAAAAGATTTATGAATAGTTCAGGCTCATCCCAGTCTGTTCCATCCCTTCAAGATCCTGTATCAAATGAAATTTTTACAAATGACGAGGAGAAAGCAAAATTCGTTAAATGATTATTTTTGTTCCATTACTAGTCTTGATGATTCATCAGCAGATATTCCTAAAGTTCAGAACAAGACTGGCAAGTTTTTAATCTCTATACGTACGAATTGTTAAGAAATATCTTTGAAACTAGGTAAAGCCTGTGGTGTCGATGGTATTAGTAATCATATGGAAAACTCCTTCTTTTATCAACACCAGTCCGGTTTTATGCTGAATCATTCGACCTTATATCAACTCATTGAAATCTATCACAATATTTGTCTAGCTTTAGAAGAAAAAAAACATGCCTGTTTAGTTTTGTGCGACATCTCTTAAGGCATTTGATCGGGTATGGCATAAAGGGCTCATTATCAAATTATAGTCTTATGGGATAACTGACGAGCTATTGAATTGAATCAATTGGACCTATCTTATAGGCAGCAACACGTTTTTATATCGAATTATCTTTCTCATGCTGGTTTCATAAAAGCAGGAGTCCCTCAAGGTTCTATTTTAGGCCCATTCTTATTCTTGATATATATTAATGACATTTCTGATGTATTGCTTTCTGCCTCTAGACTTTTCGCAGACGATACTTCTTCTTACACATATCTTTTTCCTGTCAAGAAATAGAGACTGTCCTTAACCTAGACATTGATTCTTTAAGTAAATGGGCCAAAAATGGTTGGTAGATTTCAATGCCAGCAAGACCAATGTTTTATTTATCTCTAAAGCGATAGAACTAAATGGAGAAATATTTTCATTATTCTAATTACGTTTCTATATCAAACATGTGTACAGAATTTCAATAATCAATACCTTTTGCACCTATCCATTCTGTAGAACTGTTCCAAAATATTTATCGTATACTTACCCACTCGCCACATCTCGGTAGAATCCTTACCCTGGTAGGGAAACGAAACTGACCGAGGTTTTGCTAATCTCGTTCAACCAGACTCTTGTTGCCTGCGCAAGCTACGCCGAATAGAGAGTCTGGTCAAACCCAGTGCTTTCGTTTTGTGACATCATAACGAGGCTTACCGAGATTCTGGTAAATGATTTCATTGGTCAAAGGCAGACACACACTTTTCAAGATGGCTGCACCCTGTGTTGACATTGATGCAATACTATCATTTTTTACTTTTCCATTTCCATTGAATTCACTACTGAAAGAGTGCATAAAATTGTTGTTAAACGGGTCGGACGTTTTAGGAACTCTGCCAACTGGATACGCAAAAACGTTAATATATACATTTCTTCCTCAGTTGTTTATGAAAATAAGATGATAAAGATCGTCATCAACAACCCAAAATGTCATCGTGATTTCACCAATAGTGTCGTTAATGAAAGATCAGCTGACTACTATCAATAGGGACTAAGTGGGTATATATAGGTGAACAGCATGACGAAGGTATAACTGTAAATATGGTACCCTGATATATTTTTACATTTCGTTATAGTTGTAGTGTTGCGTCATTCGTGTTGTCGTACTTTCACTTTGTCAATCTTTCGCTGTATCTTTCGCTGTAATATACATCGTTGTAAGCTTTTTAGCGTTTGGATATATCTTGATTATATTCCATTTGCTTATTGATAACGTTCATCCGGTTGCGCATAAAATGATAAAAGTCCATTATTTACACATTGATGTCGGCTTGTGGCAGTATATAGGTTTTGTTGCTCACAAGTTATACATTGACTAAACAGTTCTCTCTCTATATGAAACACACGTATATTTACACACGTACTGTATTAAGTTTGCACTTGTTTTAATTGCTCTCAAATGATCAGTAAAAGTTCACATATTTAATAACACATGTGGTGTCCATGGTACTAATTGTAAAAAGAGGTCCGGAAATTGTACATGTTGGTAATGTTATGGTTGTTCAGTAATGTTTTAAAACTGTTAAGGTTCATTGCTGTAGCAATCCCTTCCGGTAGACTGTTCCATGTTGTAATTGTTCTATTGCTGAAGACATATTTGTTTACTTCAAGGCGAAACAGTTTCTTGAACAGCTTTTTTGGATGCCCCCTGGTCCCAATATTTGATGCCGGTTTAGACATATGTTCATGGTCTACATTGTCGATATTATTTAGGATCTTATAGATTTCGACT
>NW_018403550.1:201670-216520 GCF_002113885.1 Mizuhopecten yessoensis | reverse complement strand
ATGATAGAACTGCAGAAGATCTCACGTTTATCTCCAGAATTACGAACCTCAATTATCAGATACAGTGACAAAGGCTACGCTATTAGAAAGATTATTCGTTGTCAAGCACATACGCACGCCGAATTGCGTATTTACGGTATTTATAGGAACTCTTCAATGCGGGAAACCACGTTGTTGTCGGTAAACATAAAAACAGAATGGAGAAAAGGAAGAGTACAGAGTATATTGGGCGAATTTAACTGGATTTCGGATTACGAAGTTGTTTTCGGAGCAAGAAATGGTCAACTATTAAAGCCTGCTGTTCCAAAGACTGGATGACAAAGTCGCAAAAGAAATGCAGTGTGGCTAATTACCGCCTGACTACAAATTTCCCATTTATACAATACCCTTTTCACACGTTTATCAAATTAGTATGTCGTTGATTTAGTTTGTATAAAGTCTCGAGTAAGTGTGTACACGTGTTACACTTTGAGAACTGTACTGTCTCTCTGTTCAATACATGGTGGGAAAAAAAAGTCCCGCCCCCCACCCCCCACATGTAAGTGTAAGAGGGGAACATAATACAGCCTTCAGTATATACTAGATGGATCATGGTGATGCTGTACATCAGATATTACAGTTCCCTGTCAGACTTGGATCATAAATGTTTACCAAAACATGTCATTACATGTACATCATACATGTAAATTTCTTCATGATTAAAGACTGTGATAAAATGTATTTCTGTAAACAGAAGTTAATATTTGCTTATTTTAGACACTCTAAATAACAATTAAGTTAGGAATTATTTGATAAGGATAAGGTTAATACAATTCGTCTTCTCCCCCACCCNTAACAAGCTGAGATACCAAAAGTTGATCTCCTCTTTTTGGACCAGAGACGGTCGCGTTTTCGCACAACTTAACCAAACCTCATCGAAACAACTCATCAAAAGTTAGAGTGATATCAACAATTTGGTACCAGGTTACAGTGATCTCATTCGTGCAAGATAGACTTGATGAATTAATGTGTTGTTCAGTATAGAAATAGAAAGCAACTGTTATGTAAAATCCTAGTCCTCAAGCATTATTCAGCTTGCTGTAATTTCATTTGGTTATACTTTCCTACATAACAACCCGGTAAAATTACGTGTGTATTTTGTTGTAGAAAAGGTGTGTTTCCTTTTGGTGCTATGATGATGTAAAACATGATCCATGTCATTTTGTTTCATTACATGCCATATATATACAAGAAGTCGTGATCTACTAGATCCATTTATTGATTAACTATTGACTTTACATGCATTCTCTGCGAATCTTGTCAGTGATCCCTTATGTCTCCTTTGATACCTGGTGATCTACACGAAGCGGTTCACCATTTGTTACAACAGTAATCTGTGAAAGGACTCTGCGCCTTCAAACTAAGGTGTTTGTTGGGTTTTTTTTAATATGGAACACGTGGTTACACACGTAATGCTGTCAATGTTTGTCACGAGAGATGACCTTACTTTGACCTTTTTTCTGAATCTGCCTATTACGAAGGTACCTGTGTTTGTTCCCGATTACTCAAAGCTGTTGAGGTAATCGCGATCTATTCTGTAGTTTATTTTGATTTTTGTTTCTATTCATTAGTGGCGTATGAAAAATATCTTCACACTAGTACTTGAGTATGCACGATCACTTAATAATACATTTTATCTGACCCGATATGTGACCTTGCTTTCCCNCTTTCGTTTTGTGACATCATAACGAGGCTTACCGAGATTCTGGTAAATGATTTCATTGGTCAAAGGCAGACACACACTTTTCAAGATGGCTGCACCCTGTGTTGACATTGATGCAATACTATCATTTTTTACTTTTCCATTTCCATTGAAATCACTACTGAAAGAGTGCATAAAATTGTTGTTAAACGGGTCGGACGTTTTAGGAACTCTGCCAACTGGATACGCAAAAACGTTAATATATACATTTCTTCCTCAGTTGTTTATGAAAATAAGATGATAAAGATCGTCATCAACAACCCAAAATGTCATCGTGATTTCACCAATAGTGTCGTTAATGAAAGATCAGCTCACTACTATCAATAGGGACTAAGGCGGTATATATAGGTGAACAGCATGACGAAGGTATAACTGTAAATATGGTACCCTGATATATTTTACATTTCGTTATAGTTGTAGTGTTGCGTCATTCGTGTTGTCGTACTTTCACTTTGTCAATCTTTCGCTGTATCTTTCGCTGTAATATACATCGTTGTAAGCTTTTTAGCGTTTGGATATATCTTGATTATATTCCATTTGCTTATTGATAACGTTCATCCGGTTGCACATAAAATGATAAAAGTCCATTATTTACACATTGATGTCGGCTTGTGGCAGTATATAGGTTTTGTTGCTCACACGTTATACATTGACTAAACAGTTCTCTCTCTATATGAAACACACGTATATTTACACACGTACTGTATGAAGTTTGCACTTGTTTTAATTGCTCTCAAATGATCAGTAAAAGTTCACATATTTAATAACACATGTGGTGTCCATGGTACTAATTGTAAAAAGAGGTCCGGAAATTGTACATGTTGGTAATGTTATGGTTGTTCAGTAATGTTTTAAAACTGTTAAGGTTCATTGCTGTAGCAATCCCTTCCGGTAGACTGTTCCATGTTGTAATTGTTCTATTGCTGAAGACATATTTGTTTACTTCAAGGCGAAACAGTTTCTTGAACAGCTTTTTTGGATGCCCCCTGGTCCCAATATTTGATGCCGGTTTAGACATATGTTCATGGTCTACATTGTCGATATTATTTAGGATCTTATAGATTTCGACTATTTCCCTTCTATATTCCAGTGAAAGAGGCGGGTCCGTCACGTGAACATGTTTGTTTTGTGTTGTCAGATGATTTGTACAGATGAATCGTAAGGGGCGTGTACATGTTTGTCTCTAAATCTATGTTGTCACATAGTTTTTACTTTCACTTCGTCTATCGTAAGGGACGTGTACATGTGGACTGTAGACTAGGACTGAAAAGCATGCCACATATTCAACCTTTCCCACATTATCGTCTTTTCCTTTATTCTTTCTCAGTCACGGTCATTATCTTTAGTAATGAACTTGCACAAGTCCCTTTATTATTTCCTCACATGTAGAAATCATATATGATGTGGATGTATATATATCAGTAGCGAGTGGTGTCAACTGTATGTATACACTGGGTTGTCTGGTAAACAGAGTATGTGACATCATCCGCTCAGAGTGTATGTACCCGTGTTGATACGTTCTGTTATATTCAACATTCTGACTGAGTTGTACTTATATTGTATGACGAAGACCCTGGACCTTCCCATTACCGGGGTGACGCTGATGTGCTCAAAGACAGGCGGTCAATTTCTGGACCCCTGGGATCCTGCTATGCATTGCGGTGGCCAAAACACTCCACTACACTATGTATTGTTAATAATAAGTTAGGTTATGTACTTAATAGTTTAGGTTTGATGGGATAATGTATGTATGACTGAATAAAATATTTTGATCTTATTCCATCTCCTGGTCTTGATTTAATATATGTGTAGCGGTCTATATTCGGAGGTCCAATACCTAGGTTAGTGTGGAAGTTGTATACTATTTAATGTATGTCTATGTGAGATTGAATGTATTTATTGTATTGTATTGATTTGTAGGTTTTCGCAAAGTCAAGAGAAATGGAAAACACTGTTATATGCATGGAACTATTTTATTGTGTAATATCAAATCTATTCAAAATCATTAAGATACCCATGACGGTACATGATGCATGAAAAGGACATACAATGTACATACATATATATAAGTATACTCGCACATATGCATCAGGCCATATCTTTATCTTTTTTTGTCATATTGATTTTACACACAAGCCTTTAGAGGCTGTTACAACCAACAGGTAAGTCTAATATCAAGATCAAGTACCTGGTCATACACTAACACATCTAATACATACACCCGGTGATGTATAGCTTTAAAGAAAGCTTAAAACTCATATTACCAAGTAAATTTTACAGCAAGGCTCTTCTATTGTATCTACAATACCATGATGCTTTCTAATAAATATATTCTTTAAAGAAACGACAAGAAGTCTGAATTGTGGTGAGGTACCTCTACTGTTAATGAACCCAGAGAGCTTGTTCACTCGCAACTGGCGAGACCTTTTGTCAAAACCCATGTATCAGAATGTGTCAACAATAGTTATAGATGAGGCTCATTGTGTTGAGCAATGGTATGCACATTTTCCTTGCATGCAAACAAGCTAACTTATTTCCAATTTAAAAATTTGTAACTGTTACAAAGGCCACTTATTGAAGTATTATGTCATAATATTTATGTTCAGAAATTAAGTTTCCTGAGATGAATTGTCATAAATACAAAGTGTTCTAGATCTTTGTTTGAATTAATTTCTTTTTATATAAAACAATCGACCAGATATGAACACTGCATATATCATTTCATGGTTAGTGTTTGTAGCTGCATTTAAGAAAGAATAATTTATGGCAATCTATATTTAAATTCTTTTATGAGGGGAGAGGAGTTCAGAACAGATTATGGGAGAATTACTGAACTAAGAATTATTCTTCCCAAGACAGTTATGCTTGCTTTGACAGCAACAGCCACACGAGAATCCAGGGAACGTATTGTGAAGATGTTGGGGATGCAAAAACATGAAATAGTGGTAGGGTGTAGTGACAAGCCAACTATTATGTACTATTGTTAAAATGCTTCCTATGACATTTAGCTGGTGATTTCCGAGTTAGAAATGCTCAAAAATGCAACACCAAAGTCCATTATTTATTGTCGAAATATCAAATCATGTGTATCATTATACTCTCTTTTCATGGATGAGCTTAAGTCTGCCTCTTACATTAGTCAACCTTCTGCTTAAAACTGTCTGTTTGGAATGTTTCATCATTCAACTCCAAAAACAAAAGATTGATTCTGGAAAACTTCAGAACTCCAGACAGTGTGCTGGTGTGCATTTGGTATGGGTGTAGATGTCCCAGATATTAGGAGAGTAGTTCACTTGGGTGCTGCCAGGAGTTTGAATGTTTTCATGCAAGAAAGCGGTAGAGCTGGAAGGGATATTATGTCATCAGATGCAATTGTCTTAATTCACCCAATGGACATAAGCAAATTGGCAACAGATGATGATATGCATCAATTCTGCAAGTTAACAACGTGTAGGAGACAGTTCCTTGTAAGCTATTTTTCGCCAAATCTTCACACGACAAGTGACCTGCACAAATGCTGTGACAATTGTTCGAAAACATGCAAGTGTGGAACATGCCCCGATACAAATAGAGATTTCTTAAGCAACGCAGAAGATGCATTATTAATGAAAGCAATGGATGCCTCCGACTCCGACATGTATAAGAAGCCATTCAGAGTTATAACTGATGTACAGCGATCTCATATCAAAGACTCATTGGAGCGTTTACGATCGTCCATGCTAGAACATACAAATGTGTCTACGTTGAATTCTATCAGAATATGTGTTTAATGAAGACACTGAAAACCAAGTGATGGACATAATAGAACATGTCTTCTAGGCAAACCTATATTGCCATTGTTGCCAGTACGTGATAAATGATATTTTTCAATATTCATCACCAGAGTTTGCTGTTTTATATATTTATTAGTACAGTACTTAATGTGAAAAACTAGAACCAATCATTGCAATAAGCGAAAGATCTGTTAACTTCTTCCTGTGGCCATCTTGTTCATATGATCACTCTCAAATTAAAACATGCACATTTAAGGATTAGGGAGATATTTACATATCAAGTTTGAGAGAGATCCCTGAAGTACTTAATGAGAACGAGGCAATCCATAGTCCCCCACCGATAATGATTTCTATATTTAACAAACAGTACATAAGTGTCCTTGTACACCAAATCTGGATACTCAGGGTGGAATAGTATAGAAGATATGCCCCCGACAAAAGTAAAGATCAAAGCATAGGTCAGAGTGACCTAATTCTTGCACTCTGCACTCGGCCATCCCAAGATAAATCTGGTTATTGGAGGTGAAAAAGTAGAGAAGATAAGTCAAGGACAAACTTGTTTTACAGATCAGTCTCAAATGCTAACATGCACAACAGGAGACCAAGGGGAACATACATAAAAAAAATTGAGAAAGATCCCTCCAGTAATTTGTGAGAAATGTCACTAGTAAGAATTCATTAAGGGCGGACGGAAGGATGGACGGACAAAGGGCTAAAAATCATATTCTGCTCAGGCTTCACATTCGTGGAACATAACATACCACATGTTTATAACATCAAATGACATTAGATATTTGTACTAGTCTTATGTGAGAAACTTATAAGTACATGTAACATTGGTAAAATATTAATGTATCATATTGGATTGCTTTTTCCCCCCAACCAGACAGATTTTATCCCCTTTTAACTTATACTGATTATCATGTTAACAATGAAATGGTGTCACAATATTACAGTAGCCACAGAGAATTTGCTGGAGAGACATTTTTTTAATTTTATATGGCAGCAGTGCTATTTATGACTGTTGTTGGAGAAAAAAATCAATGCCATCTTCACCGTGAAGACTAGTGAAATCTTATCCTAGGTGCAAGATTTCCCTGTCTTTACTGCAAAATGGGGATACGTTGTATCAGTCCATTTTGAAATAAACAGTCTGTAAAACCTGTCTTTATGAGACATATATATACAGTATATATATATATATATATGCAAATAAGGCCACCCCCTGTAACATGTCAGAAAAGGTAGGAAACCAAAATAATATTTCAAAAAATATTTTTATATAGGATAGACAGATCAACAGTGCTTCCTTGGAAATTGCCATAAAAAGTTTACAGTAGTACCAGAATCAAAAATATTGTTTTAACATTTACTCAGTCCATTCATAATAAACATACACCACAAACATACAACACCAATGTTCATATTCTTCCAACATGGTATGCTTTTCAGAAAGCAGACTTCCTGTTAGAATATTCATTTTCTTTTCTGTCTAATCCATTTGTGTAATTATTGCACATCAATGTTGCTGAAAATATCAGCATGTATTCTACCAGGTATATGTTTCAATACATCTGCGGCCCGCAGTTGTCTCAATATGGTGGCTCCGTCTCTAGCAAGATTCTGAAATCTGGATTCTTGAAGTAGGAGCCACTCCAATCTGCTTTTGAAGTCTACTTTCAATGTCATGGCAAAACATCAAAGGTTTACCAATCCTATTCACAGGTTCTAACCAACAAAGGTATCACCCAAATATCAAGACTCTAGGCCTGTCCATTCTTCAGAAGAAATCGTTAAAAGGAAAAGTTGGCGGATGACGGACGACAGACGCCGCACCATGGCATAAGCTCACTAGCCCTTCGGGCAGGTGATCTAAATACTAATGTTTACATCAATTATATCTAGAAATAAGAAGTACATTTGAATATGGCAAAAATGTATTGGATAACTATGCACTCTCTTACACTATATTTAGCTGGTATCATCATGAAATTATATTGATTTTATATAGATAATAGTCAAAAATGGAAAGATTAACTCATTTTCTTTTCACATTATCTCAAGCGCTGAACATGTCTGGAGGGCAATTTAGAATTATCAATGCACATGCAAAATATAGATGTTAGTTTTTAACAAAAACAAGTTAATTTTTAAACACATGCAATATGTTTGAACAATTAAAATCTTTACACAAAACTATTTCAGTGTTGTTGACCTTGATGAATGCTATAGATTCATTCACAAATAAGTGAAATTATTTCAATCATTTTCCCTCTTACTTACCTTAACATTATAATCCTGTTACCTTCAATCCTCTTTCCATCCCATCATCAGGTGACAACCATGTCATACATACACATATATATGTATTCATTTCAGTTTTACTTGTATGACTATCAATTATTTGTACCAGAAATGACCTAGAAAATGATTGAAATCTCAACAATTTTTTCAACAGGATTATTAATCAGTTGGTATTTAACAGAATACATGTATTAACTCATTCACCCCTGAAGACACATTTGAACTCTTCCAATTGAAAGGTTGGAATGGTTCATTACGAAATTTAAGGGGTGAATGAGTTAATGTATTTGGAGAATATTATCGTAATACTTCCTCTAGAACCTTGCATGTTAATGCTGTTTTGAGTGATACTGAAGATCTGAGTCAGCATTTGTCGTATTAAGCTGTATTCACAAAAATCAGCTATATAGCATCTCTTTAAACTTTTAAGTATAAAATGGCTTCAGTTGAATACCAATAAAGTTTACTGTTACACATTTGATAAAGATTCATTTCTACACATTAATACATGTATTCAATAAACAATTCTTATTAACAATAAAACTATTTTGACAGAACACTTTTTAAGTGTATTATTTATTAAAGCACATTGAACCAATAGTATTTAAAAAAAGGAATGAAATACTGATAATTCACTAATACAAGGATGAGACACAAATTTATACCTCACCATGAAATATGTCTCTTTTAGTCTTAGTTCTACTTTAAAATCACTAAAAAATGCTTTGAAAGAATACTTAATTTCAGTTCATTTTAAAATCGTATAGTGTTGGGTTCTATGTACTTTAATTGAAAGCTATTACAATAGCTTCATCGAAAAGCTCTTTGTTAATAATAACTTGTAAACTGAATTCATACAAAAATTAGTTCAATAATGATAAGTACCACTGATGATTTTCCTTCCGTCTCTTTGGAATACTGATGATGGAATACTTGGGAGAGTATTCCACTAAACACATCATGGAAGGCAGGTATGTTTTCTACCAATATGTTGGAAACAACATGAATTATATCCTTTCTCAAGGAATATGTGTCCTCTCCATTAGGAAGGAAATCTGAATTAGAAACCATGCTCAAGTTTCCTATGGATCTGTCATCAATGAGATTTTCACAGTTGACCCTGTCTTTGATTGCCATCAGTTGGACAGTTTTGAATGATTCTGGTGTGCCTGGGTCATATTTCGAACTTTTTATCAGGAAGTCCAAATTGTCAATATTGAACCTGTACCCAAGGTTTAATGCAACCTGAGCATCAGAATTAACTTGCTGAATATGGTTATGATCTGTAGTTGCTGTATGTTGAACCTAATGTCCAATATAGTTGTGATCGCAATGTTCTGTTACATGCAACTTCAGGATTTTTTTTCTAAATCATACTCAAGAAACTGAAGATTCTTATTTACCTCATTTTTAACAGTGTTGACGGCATTTTCCAGTGTAGCATGGGTGGTAGTTATTCCAAGTTTTGAAAGAAGAAGGAAACCCTCCTTCTGCAACTGATTGTTATACAATGATATAGAAACAACATGTTGTAAAGCATTCAGGATTACAGAACGACTATGAAACAAAACAGAACATGCTGCTGTAACTTTAATTTTCTCATTTCGTTTTATCCAATTCCTGAAAGCAATTGCCATGTTAATGGCGTTTCTTGTTCATATTCCCTCTGTAGGTCCAGAATTTCAAACTCGGATAGATTCGATGGCTTTGTTTTAATAACAGTTTTAGATTTTTTGGTGAAATCTGAACACTCCTTATTCAGTACAGTGCATATACCAGATACCACTTCTTTCTGCACAAAGGTTGACTTATTATGCATTAAAGCTTTAATAGCAGCTTGGATACTGCCATTACTAAGCAATTTCACTGTAGGTGCAACCCATCTTTTCACATTCACTGATTTGTAAAATACAAGATCAGTGCGTTTTGAAGTTGTCAAGGTCTTTGTAGTATTAATGTCACTTACACTTCTTTTGGCATTGTCAACAGACACACCACATCATGTTGTTTGGTCAGCAATCTCAGATAAAAGGGAGTCTCCAAGAAGACTAGGAAATGTCTTTGACAGTTCTTGGTCTGTTTCCTCTACAGCTGTAAATAATGTGACTATACTCTAGGGCATGTCTTCAAAATCTGAAATTGATATATAATCAAACTATATTATAAACATTTAATATTAAACAGATGAACATATTTTAATTAAATTCATTCCAAAAATTATCTGGAGGCCAAAAATTGAAAATAGATTATCGTTCATACATGTAGCTGTACTTATTCACAATCAAGAACCCACAATGATTATATATTGATGTTATATATCAGTTACACCCTACATAAATCCAATTGCACTATGCAATGTAATATACTTTGACCAAAAAAAAGGTGTTTCCCGTAACCCTACCTTGCCTAATTTGTTGTGCCTTCCCTAAACTTTTGAAGGCATTTTTTAAAGAAGCACCGCTTAAATCAAGATCACAATCCTATATAAACAACATACAATTATTTGCCAAATTGAGAATTGTTACCTACATTTAAACACATTTTTGTGTCTAAATTGTTACCTACATTGTCTGGCCTTACTAGTAATATATCAATTTAGCTAACTGGTAGTCATGTGTACTTCATTCTACAGCAATATGGGCATGTAATGAAATCCTTTGATGCTTTAATTACAGCCAATAATCAAAACTCACCTTTTCCTGAAGCTGTAAACTCTCTCTCAAAAGCAGGACTTGGTTTGGATATTGGAGTTGATGTCGGGACAACTGTGTTATTTATTTTTGGTGATAAACAAACAGGGCGTGTATTTCCCTTTTTCGGCGTCCTCGCTATAATCCTTTTTTAGATGACCTGGCTTCGGTATCACAGACGTACTTGAAGCCGCCTCAAGCTGAGATTTGAGTCCGAACTCAAGCTCAGCATCCGTATTTCGTTATCACAAACTAAAAAACTCAGCTCAACGCCTCAAGCTGAGACTGCCAAAGAGCAGACTTAAGTTCGAACTCAAGCTCCGGAACGAAACTGTTTGCAATAAAATGGCAGGCTTGGCGAACACTTATAATGACAAGAAAACATTTTTATATTGACTTGTCACAATAATCCAAAGTGTTGGAGACACACACGATCTTTACTAGACAAGTATGCAGATAAACCATATATATTGTCAATTTATTTGTCGTTTGTTGAAAATACAGTCGTTTTAATAAGCCGTGAAATGAGTCTGAGATGACTGGGGTCTGAATACGATAGCCCTTGGAACGAGTGCGATTTGAAATATAAATAATCTATGCGTTATAGTTTCCAACCAAAGGACTTTAAATAAAAAAAAACTGAGCATGTGATCTTTTAAATGATGTATTTTCATGTTATTTTACTTTTTGTAAGACGATATATCGTGGCTTGTTTGTGTCCAAGTCGGACCGACTTTTGGCTATGGTCCGGGATGATGTTACAATATAGACAATCTTTCGGTAAATTAACAATATTTGAATGTGTTGACATGCAATTCTGGGTACAATCAGTAATTTGTTTCCATAATTTACACATAACAGTATAGATTTCATTCTGAAATATAACAAACAAATGCAAATACATTGTAATGTAATTTCTCAAGAACGTCGTCTGATCGTTAGAAGCGCCTACTGACCATGATCAGTAATACTAAATGCATTGCGGGACTTGATTAAATGCACCAGACAGCGACTTATCATCAATGAAAGCATATTTAAGGTTTCAACTAAGTAGTTCTAATATATGCTTTTTATACCAAAGTTATACAGTATCAGTTGAACAAAGTCAAAATATACAAATATGAAAAATACTTTCCTTGTGAATGATGACTTCAATGATTGATAAAAGTGGGGCAAAGGAATGACTTGATTGGAGTACTATACCACAGGGACCTGATAATTTGTTATTGCTATATTTGGACCTAACCTAAGGTGTTCAGATTACAATGTAAATAGTTTAGGTCCAAATAAAGAGGTTACAAATTATCCCTGTGTATTTCGGCACATGATATTTACTACATAATGTCTACCATCAAAAAAGATGTGTTTTAAAATCACATGTGTTCTGCGGTGTATTTGGAATCTTTAAATGTGTATGTTAGATATATCCAACAGATTAAGATAAAAAAACAAAAAAAACAACATATATGGTATAATTCTATGAAAGGTCGTTGTTTTACATGTACATACGATTGCATGGCTTTTAAAATCCATTGAATTTCTGGAGGGGGGGGGGGTTGTTCTCATTATATTTTCATAATTTGCAGTTTCGCAGTTTTCAAGATAAGACAGGTGTATCTTGGGATTTTAAAAAAAAATTGCCATAAAGTTTTAGTAAGATAAAGAACAACATGACGTTATGTACATGTAACAAGTATAGTTTCCTTTGAATATCTTGAAAATCGCTCAACGAACAGAATTAAACGTATTGTGAAAGAATTATTCAGATAACTCTCTTTTATGTTTCAATTATTTCTCTCGATAAGTAACATTATCAATGAGATAAGGAAAACTCACTGAAATATTTAGAAATGCAGGATATTAAGAGGGAAAAAGATAACTGTGAACTTTAATTTGGCATAGGACTGTTCATATAGGTAGATGGCATGATGTATTAAAATAGATCCCTATAACACAAATTTATTTATATTTAATAAAAGGAATGTTTGAAAAACGGGTGGGGTGGATTGGGAAACACTGACCTGACATTTCCATAATACAACATTTTCTGAATTCACTACATTTCACATTAAAAGGAATCACTTCCAACTACCTATGCCAATTACAACAATGATTAAGTGACGATCAATGACAACTTAAAGGAACCAGAAGAAATGAATATCGTTCCTGTGGAAATGTTGAAACCCATATTCAATCAAATTTAATGTTTGCAAAAATGTATGTCCATTATTTGTAAAATTTGATGGATTAAGGAAATCAAACACAATATTTATTAGGCTTCACATTAAAAAGTAAGTGCTTAGACATATCACATGGAACACTTTCACCTCAAAATATAACATGTTACACTTTCACCTCAAAATATAACATATTACACTTTCACCTCAAAATATAACATATTACACTTTCACCTCAAAATATAACATATTACACTTTAATCTCAAATTATAACATATTACACTTTAACCTCAAATTATAACATATATAACATACATTTACATGTTTATTGTATAGTCGAAGGAATATGTACACTTGGTTAGCTGCATTTATTAGGCAATAGCACTTAAAAGTACCAACAATAAAGTTAGGTTTTACTCTGAATAGTCTTTGAGTCACGACTATGTATAATACATCTCCCAGTCTCGATTGGTAGACCTGTGATTATTGGGTGTTCAAATTTTACAAAACAATGTGTCACTTAATTTCTTGTCCTAAGTTTAAAGAAAGAGAATCATAACACTCGCCCGTTTTGTGTCGCACCTACAGTATGTTCTTTGTCACGTCGTGGTACCACTTATTGAGTACATAGTAAACGCAATGTCCGCGACGTAGCCATTTCCTCTAGATCTTTGTCGTTAACGGAATCTTTTTGACCACACAGGTAACAAATTAATCTTTATTTTCATCATAGGAGCTTTCTAACACTTTGGCCTTATCTTACCTCGAACACTAACACGTTTAGAGCATGTTCTGATTTATTTTGAGTGAAGTAGATGCTGTCACGAGGTGTGGTATATTAGGCCAAAATTAATACAAAGTAGCATAACCAGCGTATAACCAACACATATACATTTTTTTACAACCAAGCAAATCATACAATGTACAAAACATAAATACCACAAACTACACAACCGCACTGTTCAACAATCTTTCACCCACTCCTAACAATACATAGACCCCCGGTTTACCCTTTACAAATAGTTCACCCTACATCAATAGATATATAGGCAAAACCACACATATGTGTGGTTTTGCTTTTATCACATGACTTAACCCTATTGTAGCCTTGGTAATTAGGAATTTTATCTGATATGACTAAATGCACATTTTATGTTTTTCCTCCTTTGTCGTTTTCCATCGGCACACAGGTCGACGCCATGCCAGGATTTTTTTTTATAAGAAACTTGTGTTTTATAAAAAAATGGCATTCTCTTGGTGGTTTTTTATGATAATGTATTTCTTTTATTTTTATTTAATAATTCTTTGTATAATTAATGTTGTTTTTTTGATAATTCTGAGATATAGAAAACAAATTCTTAAAAGAAAATCATTGCATGGCTTTAAAAGAAGTCGTTGCATGGTTCACAGGACCTGTGAATGATAAGAGACTTTTTGAGACTGAACTGTACACCTTTGGGTGTACAACATTTTAAATATTAATGGTTAAATACAAAATAACAAAGAATAATTAAAATGCAACACATTTAATGGCATAAAGTTACGTGTATTCATGTAAGTTTAAATGTCGGTCATTATAAATTCTCCCAAAGTCTCGCAACGTCACAGCATGCGCTGAGTCTGAGTGACATCACGCGCTAAGGTCAGAAAACACAAGAAATCTAGATAAAATCTTCATCATCTGGGTCAACAATTGGCAGTATTCGTCGGTATTTCGTTGAAGGTGATGAATGTGATGCTGTACGCAACTGTGACGATATTTGGACGTTTATGTTGAATGTTCGACCTGTGATAGTTGCTCAGGAAAACATTCCAGTGGCTAGATTTTTAACGTCTTTCTCGCCAAATGGCCTTGACCGGGACACAGGCATGGCAGGTGCGACATATTCATTTTGAATTTGAAACTGTTTGGACATTTTGTAATAGTTCACACATTTCCCGTTGTTGGGCCATAGATGCTACCGCGTAATTGTTAACACTGTTGACATTTTTGTGGCCAGACAGTTGCATTATTGTTGCTGGAGCAACGCCAGAATGTAGAAGAGTCGTGCACAGGGTTTTTCGCAAGGACTGATTTGGTTTTTTCCCAACAAGACCAGCGTTGCTGGCCATCGACTTCAACATCACTGCAAGTTTATTCCGTCCGACCGGTTGGTTTTTAAAC
>NW_018403550.1:123810-201200 GCF_002113885.1 Mizuhopecten yessoensis | reverse complement strand
TCAATCCATTCCGTGAATTTCCTGATAAAACCCTTGGTTTTTCGCACGGTGTTTGGGTTTCTTTTACTTAAAATATAGTTCCTTAAATCGGATATCCCTGACGTGTAAGACGGAAGGTCTACCGATGGCATTTCAAGTTGTGCAGGGTTAGGGATTTTAGGGGGTGGCAAAGATTGACTGGCGCTGGGCTGGGGGGTCACAACGGGAATGGGATGATTTGATACCGAAGCGGGAAACTCATGACCTCGGTTGTACTTTCTGTGTCAAAGCTTTCATCACTGTCCATTTCCATATTACCCATCAGCAAATCGTGTAGAATCTCGAAATTTACAGGCGAAAATGCCATACTGTTTTCAAGCAGCCGTCAGTGGTATCGTTGAATAGCAGACGACAGACGGCGGCAAATATTGTTTCTTTGGTAATAAAGGCATATGACATGTCATTATTGTGTTGTTTGTCATTTATAATTAATATATATTTATTATTATTTTTATTATTTTTAAACACTGTAAACAACGTCAATACAAGTACCATGCTATTGTTAGCGGTGTCAGTAGAGGGAATTCCCCTAAAAAGTAGTTCCGGCTACTGTGGTGATACAGGATCTTGTATCGCACATGTGTGGTACAAGCAGACAGAAAACACATCTGACCAAATGATGTATTACTATCGTAAGATTGCATAGGCATGTGATAAAATTGTATAGAGTCCATCAAGTTATGTTACAGTCTCTGCGCATGTGTTCCACAGTATCAGAAGACACCGTATTTGTATGGTTCACGCGTATCCAGGAATGGCACGTATATGTCAATCAAGACGGAGCTCAATACTTCTCTCCATATTGGTGAAATCATTCCAAGTTGAACCACAGGTCCAATTCAAGGTCGACTCAAGACCACTCCAGGGTTACATCCGGTTACAGCCAAACCAGCTCCTACAGAAGGTCTATATATGGTCGGGGTCACATAAAAAGGTTACCTACAAGGCATAACCAATGATATATAGTACCTAATCAAGCCCGAATGTCTAGTACAACACATTAATACATATGCCTTGAGCATTTATGACGGTCTACACTTCTTTAGGAAATACTAAACTCCCTAGTCAAGTTCTTAACTATAATAGCACATTTCTCACTCTGGTGATCAACTATACCTACACACCAGTTATATAGCATTAGACTATACTTATAATAAAACCCCTATTTAATAAACATTTAATATACACTCTCGTATCCTCCAACAATTACATATTTGATAATACTCACATAAACTCCCAGGTAGCTTCACCGGGCACACAGTCCTCCACAATATTTTAGCACACAGCCTCATGGACACAGTCCACACAAACGCAGGGCACACAGCCTCAAAAAACAGCTTCGAAGCACACAGCTTGGAATTCATATATACAAGCACACAGCTTGGAATTTATATATACAGGCACACAGCCATCATTAGCATCCAGCTAATACATATTGGCAATGGAATTGGAGTTCAGGCACACAGCCCTCCCAGCAGCCAGCTATCCATGTAGAGATACAGCTAGGCACACAGCCATCATTATTAGCACCCAGCTAATATATTGTATCGTTGAGCCTTAGACCACAACCTTCACTGTCAAGGTTCTTACCTGATTTACCTGAGACACCTACAGTCCCAACACTGGCCAAACCAGTTTTCAAACTCACCTGGGTGACAGCACGTGCCCTACATGTATGCATGCATCTGAAGTTTGGGGTGCATGCAAAGGCAATGATGTCGAGAATGTTCATTTAGAATTCTGTAAAAGGATTTTATGTGTTAAAAAGTCCACTTGTAATGTTATGATTTATTTTGAACTGGGGCGATTCCCTATTATATATACCCGGCTTTATAATATGATTAAATATTGGTTCAAGTTATTGAATGCCAAGAACTGTATCTTGAAAACTGCCTATGATGAATTATTGAAAATGCCCAAGCGTAATAATGGTTTTAATTGGTTGTCCTTTGTGAAGGATAAACTTTTTTCACTCGGGTTTGGTGATGTGTGGTTAAATCAAAATTTTCGTAATATATCTGAGGATTTACCACTTATTAAACAACGAATTTTTGATCATGCTAGACAAGAACTTTATGAAATGTTAGAGAATTCACCAAAATGTCACTTGTATAGACATTTAGTAAATACTATAACATTACAACATTATCTATGTAAATATATACCCAAGAAACATAGAATTGCACTTACAAAGATACGTTTGTCTGCACATACATTGCATATTGAAACAGGACGATATAGAAATATTGTAAGGAATGANTTTCGTAATATATCTGAGGTTTTACCACTTATTAAACAACGAATTTTTGATCATGCTAGACAAGAACTTTCTGAAATGTTAGAGAATTCACCAAAATGTCACTTGTATAGACATTTAGTAAATACTATAACATTACAACATTATCTATGTAAATATATACCCAAGAAACATAGAATTGCACTTACAAAGATACGTTTGTCTGCACATACATTGCATATTGAAACAGGACGATATAGAAATATTGTAAGGAATGAACGCTATTGTAAAATATGTAATTCTGTAGATATAGAGGACGAATATCATTTTTTGCTCATTTGTCCTATATACCAAGAGCTCAGATCAAAGTGTGTAAAAATGTATTACTGGAGAAAACCATCTGTTCTTAAGTTAATACAATTACTGTGCTCAACAAATGTAAAGGAACTAACCAGGTTTAGCAAATATATATATGACGCCACTAAATTGAGGAAGACTATGATATAATGACATTTAAATGTGTCAAATCTTTTGTCCATTCTCTACTGCGTTTTGCAGTGTCTGCCAATGTATTTATATTGTTACATGTTCACTGATGAGCTGGAAAGCTTAAAGTTAATAAAGAATGAATGAATGAAATGTATGAATGAACTGTCACGGTTGAGTAACCTCAATAGTACACACTAAAGTAAACACTGTAGTAAAGAGTATCTTGACAGATGCATGTTGTTAAAAACAGTGTGATTGTACTTAAAAAAACGGTTACGAAGATTGTACCTCTTCTTCGTTTAATGATATTAAATTCTTTCAAAATTCTTTCAGCGTAAACATGTTGACACACAACAGGTGCGACATCGCGCGAAAAACTGCACAGTCTTGATACGAGAAATGTGCTCTTTTTGGTGTGAAGAGTTCAGCGGAAGTTTACGTCGGCAAAGCTCAGCTGAGCTGGAGTTTAACCAGCCGAACTTAAGTTTTACCAGCTTTGTGATACCCATTTGGCGGTAAATCTCAGCTGAGTTCAAACTTAAGATTCGAGCTAGAGATTTGAGAAAATGTTTTTTGATACCGAAGCCTGACTGGAGTGTCTGTGTCTTCCGATGAACACTATCACACAGTTTTCCTATATAAGTTTTAGTGTCGTTTATTCTACCAATCAGTCTATATCATGAATTACAAAGATAACACTCGGAATTGTCAGTACATTTAAAAGAAACCTGATACAAATCACTAGCTAATACTAATGAAGGACCTTCTTCCCCGGTTGGTTTTAACATGTAGTATCGCTGTTTGGAAGCTGTTGAACAAGAAACACACAGTTGAGTTGATGGAACTATCGCACACACGTGTTGTTTTAATGGCGTTGACATGACCTCCGGAAACGAAAGTAGAAACACTGCTTTATTATGGTGATAATGTAAATGCACTGTGTTTGACCAGACTCCGGAATTGCACGTGATCAAGCGTCTGATTGAACGAGACTAAGGTTTTGCCGAATGATACTTACCTTGGCACGGTTATCGAGGTCGTTCGTCACGGATGGTCTTGTGCGCTTGTATACAACGAGTCCACTATGGATAACCTGACCCACCCCTGGCCCTTCATATGTGCGATTATTGAGGTCGGTTGTCACGGATCATGTGTCTCGTGCGCCTGTATGCACGTACATGGCATGCGTACTATATCTCGGTTCGATAAATATTTCCATATTCTGATAATGCCTACAGCTCGATTTGTACTCAAACATGCATTTAGAATGTGAAAACATAGAATATACATACATTATGAAAAATGTCTACATGACTTCACAATTACCTGTGATATCACAAGATGGTATCTTTAAGAAATAGGCACGTGTCGTCATATGTATACATCGATTTTACGTACACTATAGATAGATTATCTGAGCTAATAATATTTGTTTAAGTCTAATTAAACATGTGCGGGACTACCAGTGACGACCGACATCGGTTTGCATGCATATATCAGTTGTAGTTAAAATTTCATTCCTGAAGTAAAAGTAGAATTTAATATTATCATCAGTTTGTCTCAAGCAGATTTTTCAAAAAATATTTTACTTTTAGTCTTGTATATAATTATTTGTGTAATGTTTAGTATAGTGTTTCTCCACCCCAAGTCAAGTTTCTTTTCTCATATCTTATCTTCCATGTGTATCGTGTACCAAATATTGTTATACCACTTAGACACCGGTTAATGTGTGCAATATGTAATTAGACTATGGGTACATGACGTACATGGAAGTAACAAATCTAATGCACTCAAAATATATTCTGATATATTCTTTCTATACAGTCTAACTTTTATTGAGAAAAACGCACATGTTAAGCCTATATTGGTAATCCTATTACTGTTGTGTAATGATATTGAATTAAATCCTGGGCCTCTGCACAATCTTCAAATTTCTCATCTTAATTTAAGATCCATTAGAAACAAACTGGATATTATAGATAATGAACTTTCTGAAAAGGATATAATATGTCTTGCAGAAACACATCTTACCCCATTAATACGTGATAGTGACCTTGTTTTAGATAGTTTTTCACGTGAATTTTATCGAAAGGATAGACAAGGAGGATTCGGAGGTGGAATTATTATTTGTACGAAAAATACAGTTGTTAGAAAGCGTAGAATTGATTTGGAACACAACGATAAAGAAATTATCTGGCTGGAACTAAGAGTTGATCAGTACATCACTTTTGGGTTGTATCTACAGATCGGAATCTACTGTTGAATATTGGCGAAAGTTAGATGATATGTTTGATAAAGTTTTTGATGATGATGATACTGATGTTATTCTAACTGGTGATATAAATGTATATATACTATCCCTTCAGCCACACTCTCATCTAGGTCTATTACTAACAAAATATAACCTTACCAGTTTACTAAATGTGCGTACTAGAATCACTCCCACATGCGCTACCTCTAGTGATGTTATACTTACCAACAACAGGAACTTGATTAAAAGTACATCAGTCCTTAGTCCCGTATGCAGTGATCATTGTCTTATCAACTTTGACTTATCATACTCAGTATATAAACAAACTGCATATACGAAAACCATTTTTGAATATGATAATGCAGACATTGATAGGATTAGTATTAATATTAGCGATATTGACTGGATCACAGAACAATGATGTTAACAATAATATTCTGGTTGAATCCATAAATAAACAAATCGCGGAACTCATACCACACCGATCAGTTACAATAAGACCAAATGATAAACTCTGGTTTACAAATACTATTAGACTAAAAATAAGGCT
This sequence comes from Mizuhopecten yessoensis, assembly GCF_002113885.1. Taxonomy (NCBI): domain Eukaryota; kingdom Metazoa; phylum Mollusca; class Bivalvia; order Pectinida; family Pectinidae; genus Mizuhopecten; species Mizuhopecten yessoensis. The sequence goes on along the minus strand of NW_018403550.1, from coordinate 195,635 downwards.
AAGAAATCGTATCCATAATAAAGCTATTAACACGAATTCCCCTTTTCATTGGGAAAGGTATAGATCAAGGACTTTCCAGCCTTCGTAATACACATGTTTTTCTTGTCGTATTTCCGTGTCGTCATTCCGTATTGCGTATCGGGCATTCCGTCACCGTAGTGTAAATTATAGGAACACCGGGTAAACAATAGTACACGTGCGATGATATGTCAACACCCGATATCGAGACTAACTTGGAATGTGTAATCACACGTACTTCAGAAATAAAGCTTATGATACAAAGACATTAATTAACTCATGGGAAAACACTGACATACGATCAGACGACTTCAAGAAGGTCGTATATGAGGCGCATGGAATGCAGACTGATGTGTTTTGTTAACCGACCTCACCTGTACGTATCACGTGCTAACAGTAGTTCACAAGCTCTTGGTCGCTACGACTTTTGTTGTCGAGCGAGTTACGCTGTGTCAGATAAATCGGTTCACAAATGCAATTACAATGACTCTGTGAAAATATTGGTTTGTAAAATATCAAGATCCCTATAAAATGCACGTGCATGTGCGTGCACGTGATAACGGCATACCATGCGATAGCCTATGGTTACATATGTACATGTTAATATACCATGCGTTAGCAGGCTATGGAATGATGTCCAAAGTGTACATGATTGAGATTAATTTTGTTCCATAAAAGAACAGTAAATTGACAAATAAGTATAGTAATTTAATTTATTTCCGTCGTTTTTGGTATATTAAATAATATAAGTGTCATTGTATAAATTCTATCCCTCTGCAAAAAGTTCCGATTTGTTTCAAGGTAGACAACTCTCATCAGGATCAAAATAATTGTAAAATGTAAAATAAATTAATTATAAAGACTTTGTGCGTATTTGGTTCAATTTTTCACTCTTTTTGTATGAAACTTTGTGTCCTGTTTGCTTTTGGCTTGTATTTAGTAGCTTTTATCCATATATACTAGCGGAAAAAAGAAACTGCATGCGGAGAATTGTTATAGAACATGTATTACCAACTGTATATACATGAAATATTCACACGCATGACCGAGTATGACACATACACACTATCCGTGTGTCATTGACAGTTTTTCCCGTGCAGTTTGCTCTCTATAGGCGTTGACCAGTTTGCACGTTTTTCTCGTCCAGCCATCCAATTCGACAATGAAAGTTTATTTTTCAACTGCTGGGTCATTCTGTCGAGACCAGTGAACAGTAAAAACAGCATTATAACGTTTTAATTTGTGATTAATGCTATGCCGAGACTCAATGAAAATGACCGCCTCCGGATTATTGGTATGCTTAAAGCTGGCATGGACCAAGCCGTTGTCACTTCACGTTTTCATGTCCATCGAAACACAAACAGTTTGGCCACGTCGGCGATCGACCTCGTGCGGGACGTCCACTTGTGACGTCACGTCAAAAGGACAACCATATTCGGCTTGTCAAATTGTATATAATAGTGTATATAATAGTGTAAACAAGTGCCAATTGATGATAAGGTTGATTGCATCCAATAATGTGTAAGTGCTTTGTATAAGTAATGTCTACTATTGGTTATGATTCAGTCATTGTAAAGTTCAAGTCTTGTTCCGATTTTGAATAACTGGTGTGTGTGAACGTATTTAATATGTATGCACTGAATGTACATATGTTAGGAATTATATGTAAGCGCTGTGTTTGATTATTTAATCAATTGTATTGTGGGTTTTTTAGGGTTTTATTTGTGTGCCACATATTTTAGAAATAAACACCATGTGAACGAAGAAATCTGCGTCGTCCTTTCATTCAACTTTACCCTTAATTTGTAGATCAATCAAGATGACACATTCGGTACTTCGATTGTGGAACAGTTAACATGACATACTCGGTACTTCGATTGTGGAACAGTTAACATGACATACTCGGTACTTCGATTAGTGATCTGTACCCAATTTACTTCAATAATTAATTGAATACTGTCACTTCAGAAAGCCGCGTGTACACATATATCTGCACATCAAAACAGACTAAATATTGATTAATTTTACAATGTACATTGTATGCCCTTCTACCTGCTGGTACTGAACCGATGACATCACATCTTTTAAGGTTACACACTCATCGAGCTGCGTTTGATAAACTTTGTTTTCAAGTTGTTTCCTCCAAGCCCCGTGTCGTAAGTCGTTTTTATAAAATAAATCAAGATACTTATGGAGTCAGTTGAAGACTAGGCCTGCAAAACTGCTGAATTGGATCAAAATATCAGTCCATCATTCAAAACACGAAAATATATGCTTGAAATCTAAAATGAAAACAGATCATCATCCTGAATTTCTTGACCTCGATGTCCAAACCAGACTTAACGATCTGCACGATAGGTATATAGTTATAAGTCCAGACAGACAACTAATAGTTTTTGGACACATTGATCTATATATCCTCCTGGGCTTGAAATCAAAAACATCACACATACTTTCTCGATATTTACTTATCACATGACGACTGAAAGGGGCGTCATATTACTTAGCTGTAAGATAAGCTGAACGTTTTTTAATTCCCTTACATTAATGTTCCCTTCCTTGACATTAACATTTCTACTTCCCCTACCGTGTTAACAGGTCAAAGATGGTTCGATATTCATGAGATTGCGTTGAATATAGATGTCAACTACTAACAGGTAAACTTACAACACAGGGTTTCCAAAGATGCAGATTGATGAAGACTATGGACACGTTTTATGATTTCATTGAACAATATGCTATATCTTTATGTGATATTGTGGTTTTGCTGTCACTTTCTGCGTTCTCTATGTTAGGGCGAGACATTACTTGAATTTGACCTAGATTAACATGGCGGATATCGTCGATACAGCGGAAAAAGCTACCCTTTCGAACAAATGTAATTATTCTAATTATACTTCTTCGAAAGTCGTCATGTAAATCTTTCCTTTATTCATGTGTTGTCTTAGTATAATAGATTAGAAGTTCCAATTAGGGTTTTGTTGATACTATTTTTCTGTTTCTCACTGCAAATCATGCGCCAAGCTACACTTGTCAAGTCTGCATCGCTGTGACGTTTGCTGTGATGCATTCATTAAGCAATGCATGGTGTTTTGTAGTCATCAAACTTGTATTTTTACCAAACCGTTTTTCCCAGGGTGTATTCAGTGAGCTATGTGTGAAAGTTTGTATCCTTCAAGCTCAGGTTACACGTGATTTAGTTAAACAAAATATGATTGGTTTTTTTTAACCAACTCGGGTAAGAAGAATTTCTTTTCAAATAGTAATTTCATGTTTTGATATATCTTAGCTGTTTAAATTAAGCCTCGTTTGATCAGGTGTTTACCCCGAGCTTCGTTTTCCAAAGATTAGCCAAAACCCTGTGCGTTCGAGACACCTTTGGATAGGATTTATATTGAATCAATCGCTGTTGCTAGTTCTAGGCATCTTTTACTAGGTTGTGAAAGTGTAGTGGATTCTCGTGTCATAGAAAACATTCATTGAGTCCTATTTGTTATTGGAGGTTTCGCATTATAACACAAAAAGAAATAAAAGTCGTCGAAAGGATGTCAAAAGTCTACTCATTGCCAATAACGTTAAACTAGTTCCCTCTAATCTAATGGCATCCGTTTGTAAATCACATTAGGGCTAGTTCCCTCTAATCTAATGGCATCCGTTTGTTAATCACATTAGGGCAAGCCACTTCCTCAGATTAAATACTAATGCTATGAGCAGATTAATTGCATCATATTTGGTGTAATTATGTAAAATATCATTTATCATGTCATTTCAAATATATTTTTTTCAGATTAAATCAGCAGTATTCGTTTTTGATAGATGAATGTCATAACTGTGCCGGACCAGAAAAAATGACTAGTTTAAATAAACAATTGATGGGATTTTATAAAAACATCATAATTATTAAATAAACAAATATTATCAACACCAGTGTTTTGTGTGTAAACAAGTCAGCCGGACTAAACTTGGCAGATTGTCATACTATCACTCTAACAAACCAAGCTACCTGGTCAATTGAAATGTCCTGGCTGTGCTATAGCTACATGTATGTCCACAACAAAATTAGGGGGATGTTACTGTGTGTAGGAATAAAACACAGTGCAGTGGGACAGGGATCCTTAAGTGAACCTAACACATAGTGATACACTGTAACATGTATAACAGTGTATATCACACCGGTACGTATCACCCTCCCGCAATAATATCTAACATGTCCAATTTTGTTCAACCGTTTCCAATGAATTACAACCCCATGGTGAAACAAGGTTTGCTTGAGTTTGAAAGAAAACAAACATTGTAGAAGTAATAGCTAGGTTTTGCGACGATATGATAAATATTATATTGTATTATTATCAATAAGTTGTGACCTTTCCTTTGGTGCCGATATTCTACCACAATGTTTACCAATTGATACTGTTTAGAGACGATATGCTGACAATTCATAGATCACTTCTTCATCAAATATTGACTTTAATGCAGATTTATCTTCTGTAATTGAATCATTGAGTCGTTGACAACCGAACAAACAACGACTGATGGCATGACACACTTGGGTTCCATCCTGGAAACAGTAAGGCTTTTATCATATTCTGATACTACTCTAATACAATATAATTTAGATATTCTAGACACATATAAAGATAAATTACAAAATGTATAGGGAATAGACAAGTTATTGCAGAAATACTCTTAGACTCCTTTCATTGCATCCTCGAAACCAAGAAAAATCAAAGTTACGGCACGTAAGCTTCAGATACGTGATCGACTAACAATGGGCTAAGTGAATATATGATACATTATACAGAAACGAAATACATTAATTAGTCGATTTATTTTTAATCCTAACAAAATCATATTTTAAAAAGATATTCATAATTACAAGAAGTTGTAAGGGGCGACAATTAACCCAGACAAATCACAGAAATACGAGTTCAGTATATCATTACTTATTACTTTTATAAGGTCTATTATTTATTGCTATTACTAAGCTTGTAAGTGTAGTACACTGTATTCCAAGCCACCTGCCTACTGATTACAATACCGGCGGATACACAGACGCACACATTTCAGTTTACTTACGGACCAATCTTATTTCAATTACCTCTTATCACTGCCGTCCTGAAATCAATCACGATCAGGACCGGGGTCACGTGGAGCATTCGTTAGTAACCTTACAGTTAACCTTATGAGGTAACATCTTTAACCACCGTTACCTGTGATACCTAACCACCGTTACCTGTGATACCAAACCACCTCAGATATAGACAATAATAAAGCTGAAGCTTCTATGACGGGATAGGATGTCTGATACTATTCGCCAGTTTTCAATTAAACATTTCGCTACTGTTTGAAATTGACATTTTATTCGTTGGTACTACATGTACATGAATACTTAGCATTTAATAGAATGCCAATGTTCGAACAGGTTGACAAAGGACTTAATCAGCATATGTATTGCATGTTAGTGGAGTCATGGTGAACGTTTGTCGATATTCAATCTGGACACCTTGAAATTTTGGTTGTTAACATTGCGCTGCTTAAACTAAATTTGAAAATGTCTGATTTTTAGCTGTAGTTAAGAGCTCAGACATTTTTTTCATTAAAATCAAAAGTATAAGGAAAAACAAGGAATAAAAATTCCCCAAAAATGTCTTGAGTAAAGTTCAAGATTTAGTGGACAGTTCTATTTACTTACATATTGTGATAAACTAATATTTAGTTAGAATTTGCAGTATAAATAACTGAAGTGAGATAAATTCTGAAAAATTTGAAATTGTCCCTTTTCCCAATAAGGAAAATCTGACCTTAGATGAACTTACTACTCCTAGATTGTAAACACAAAACAGCACAAGCACGTGCTGCAGCACATGGTCAGTGTATACACATACATAAGGTCTCACTTACCTTATAATATGAACAGCAATTCATCACAGAATATATTCCAAAATGTGTATTCCAACATTAAAATGCACAACATCTTGTGTATATATATATATATATTAAGTTTAGGGGTCATGATCAATATATCATATGGTTTACTGGCCCATGTATAGTTTATTATCAGGATTTGGGTACAGGCCACATCAATTTAATCATTATTGCTCTCTTAGTCCACACAGTTCCAAGAATCTCTTTCTGGATATACATGAATCTATTTTTCTTAGCAAGGTACATGAATGTATCTTTGATCTAACCATGCCTTTTGCCTAAACAACATGGTCCTGTACATGCTTTATATATATATATTTTTTTTTTTCTTTGCATAATCCTGAATTTCTGACTTGTTTTCTAGCACAAGGAATTATAGCCAAAATTGTGTGAAAATGATAACACAATTTGTGCAAAAACAATGCACACATTCACCAAGTCATAAATCCCCTCTGGCTCCATCAAAGGGCTTACATCGCTAACACTTCCTGCCAAACCCTCAAAAATAGGAGTGTCAGTTTCACTGACCAGAGATGTGAGTGAGGATAGTTTGACCTGCTGTGGTCAGAATCTCCACTATTGCATCATCAAAATCCAAGTTGTTATGTAAAGTTGTTTGCACTTGTTCCTCTGTAATTCTTATCAGTATATTTTGTTTAGCCATTCCCAATTCCAGGTAATAAATCCAACTGAGGAGGCTGGTACTTGGCACTGTATGTGGTCACTCAGCAGATTTTGGAGGGAACATGTCCCCAGGCCAGGTCAGAACGTACTATAAATATATAGTATACAGGGGCCAGGAGGATGCTATCACTGTGAACATTACTTCGAAAGTCTCACATTTTGGAATGGTCGGAGTAAACTTCAATGTATGATCAATTAAACAGATACATTGTAGCATTGTTAATGTAAAAGCATTATTTCAGTGAGCTTTATCTGTATTTTCAACCTACCCATTTGCATAACATTCTTTCCCTCCTATGCCATGATAAAAAGTGACCATTCCAGAGGAGCCCATCCTTGTATATATGAATGGGCAAGATGGGTGTGGAGGGATGGTGTTGTCTAGCACAAATATGCATTTATAGCGTTTTCTCCATAAATATTTACTATAAATTAAATAAAATGCAACAAAGGTATATGAATGCGTGCAAATATATTATAATACACAATAATTTTAATGTGTATTTGAGATTATATAAGAAATTATCCAACCTGTTATACCCGCCTTTGAGACAATTATAAAATAATCCAGCCACATACAGTGTTGGGTATAGCAACATTTGGTCACTTTCAACTTTATACAAACGTCCCTAGAAGCATTTTAATCATTATGGAGGCACCAGGTGTATCTAGAACTAGAGATGACGACAGACAGGCAAATGTTAGAAAGCCGCGACATGCAGACTCTGGGGATACCATGAAGGACAGAAATGAGAGACGAAAACAAGGAACACCCATCTGTAACTTGTTCCATTCGCTTTTATTCAGAATCTACCGACAGCAAAACTGCAGTTTTTAATAAAACGGATTCAGTTAAACTTTTGATTGGAGAGAAGATTTCCAGCATCAGCAACAGGAAATTATTAGATGAGGTATTTGACTTCTATCTCCATGCTCACCAATCAACAGAGGGAAATGCTGACGAAAACCCAGTCACATATTTACCATTCGCATATTGTACCAAGGATAAAACACGTGAGGAACTTTACGTTAGCACACTCTCAGGTCTGAGAAATATGTGTTGTGCTATACAAACACATCGACAGCACTGTGACAATTTTCTGGATATCAGTGACATCAAACATGTGGGACATGCCGGTAAAATTACTTAAATGTGTGCATGTAATCATACCTTGAAATGTGACACTTCTCCTCACATGGCAGGAGGCAAAATGCTGGTAAATATGAGGATGTTACATGGTGTGATGTCAACAGGTATTCGCCATAGTCAATATGAGAGGGTTTGTAATGCTGCTAAGATCGGTACTTGTGCAGAATCTTTCTTTGATGGAGTACATAACATGTACTGTGATGTCAGTTCAACGTTGACAGATACCTGTATCAATGATGCCATCAATGATGAGAACACTATTGGAGGCTGCCGAGGTAGCAGAGGAGATGGACAGGGAAAATGCAGAGGACGTGTATGACGGTTTTAAAGGAATATCCATGTTGACAGATGCTAGGCATGGCTGGAGAAAAAATGCAGCACAAAGTGACATAATTGCATTAGGACTGAAGACCCACAAGTTTGTTGGTGCTGTGACAGTTACCCGTACAGATGACCCTATCAGCCAGAGACATGAACTATTTGGGTCTAGAAAACTGTACGAACAGTTTGACTCTAAGAATAGAAACATAGATGTGCATGGACATGATAGAAATGCATCGGTAAATAAATACCTAGCGGAAGAGCAACCAACTGTTATAAATGCAAACGAAACATGGTACGCTGCTAAAGGTATCACGAGGGAAATAAAGAAAGTGACAACCTGCACAAAGAAACTGCATAGTATTACATGGCACACACAGTTCAGTGACAAGGCTGGAGCAGTCAGAACACATTGCTATCATGCCATGAAAAACTGTGGTGGTTCAGCTGAACATCGACGCAAAAACTTGGACAACATAGTTCTGCACTACCAAAACATTCACGACAACTGTGCTCCAGCATCCAGGTGCAAAACTGATCAACGTTATGAAGCAACAAAAGAAAAGCTAACGGACTCAAGTGCTATAGCTATTTTACAGAAAACAATTAAAAAAATACAGTTTTACAAAACTCCACAGGATTTTATGAAATGTATTGACACTCATTACGTGGAATCTTTCAACAATGCAGTATTAGTCTATCATGATAAAAGAATAGTTTTTTTCCGACAAGGAATACAAAAGAAGGACCAATCTGGCAATCCTTGATTGGAATGAAAATGTGGACAGAGATGTTTTTCAGTGACAATGCTAGAGGATGCAAGAAATCCAAGGAGAAGAACTGTTTTTAAAAATCTCAGACCTAAGTAATAAGCACGTGCTCACTTTCGTAGTCAATACTGTACATGTGATAGCAAATAGCTTTAAATCCTTTCTTATATAGCGCCTAGGAATTGTGTAAAATAAAACCTCTAAGAATCATTCATCTTGTGTATATAGCTAAGATGTGCAGAAATCTACTATGTATTCTGCCGAAGCTTCATCTGTATCTGAACGTTCTGATTGGTCACCAAGAGGATATTTCACAGTGTGATCAATATCACGTTTACTATTTTTTAAAGTAGGAACGCTATTAGTTTTATCCTGTTGATAGAATTCTATATATCACTGGCAAAAATACGATTTCCGCGGGGTATTTCTGTCAAGGACAAGCGATTCCCGATCACGTTGGTGCATTATTATCCTTCTACGTTACACAGTCATCCAATGGAAACATTGATTAACTTGTATTAAGTAAAAATACATAAATAACGTCTTCACTACGTTCGTTATGTATGATTGTATTCATTGCCATTCATACTATATGTTAACAGAATTCTTTCGAATCGAACAAGGCCGACCGCTACTAAATTCGTGTAGTGTGGAAACTAATCCATCGATCATGGAGTGCCCTCTTGACGAACCGTTCTTCGTCTTCGCCATTAATAGATTTTATTCATAGAGACCGATGAGGTCATTGTAAATTGATCCTAGTATGACTGTTGATTAATACGGATGGTGTATTGTTGTATTTAAAAACATGTAATTCTAAACTCCAAGTATCAATCAGGCAGGCTAGAGAGGCTAATTATTGAGCAAGTTCCATTATTAACTCCAAACAAATATAATGATTTAATCGTTTCAATGATAAGGGTTTAATGGTACAAACAACAAAGATAATTGTATGCTGTTGCACACATGTATAACTAAGTACATGTAACATTCTACATCGGATAAACGTGCTCTTTTGATTTCACAGATAAATTGATGATACAGTTTTTATGGTAAAATTTTCGATAAATTGTATCACCTAGATATTGAAATGAGACGCCATACACTCCCGTTTGTCTGCTGCATTATCCCAAAACCTATCCGAGAATATAGGGCACTGCCGGACTTAATGACTTCACAAGCAGCATCTCTAAATCAACTGTTCTGAGCATTGATACTTTCTGAAGAGATCATCAGCATGCCCCTTTAGCTATCTATGAAGTCTAAGTCCTTCATCATTATGATCTAGAGGCTATCTTAAACGGTGAATATTTTCAACAGACTATTGATATATCAGTATTACAATAATGGCCTAACGGTTTATTATCTATAGACCATCTGTTTTATATTTTATTCAATAGAATCGATACAGTGGTTATTAAAGGGAAGTTTCACATTTACGTGACTAATCCCTTCATGTGTTGATGTTATACTGATAGTGTTTGAGATCCCTGATTTTAGAATTTAGTTATTAACATATTACTACCAACAGTGATTAAATAATGGTCGCCTTCCACTGTGTCATTCGTGACAACTTTACGTTCTTACGTGTTAACTTCAACTTTCTTATCAAGAAGCATACTCGTCTTCCCTTGCTTTTTACTTTTCATGTCACAAGTGATGCTCTATTTCAGAACCTTTCCCACGTGTCTAATGTTTTACCGATATATGTGTCCTACTGACGAAACATAAACTTAGTCTCCGTTAACTTCATATTACGGTCGCCTTTCTGACTCGATTTTCACCCGTGTGTTATAACTGTCTAGGGTGAATAAAGACTGGACCACCGTGTCTAAGAACGACGGTGAAACATTCCACAACTTGACGAGAGATAATTCATTGAGCAATCCCTGCTGTCTTTCCTCGGTGTCTCCGTCGTGTTGTAGGTTTCGTAACAACTTCGAATTCAGATTTCGTTCTTGTATGTGGACGTTGGATACAGCGTTGAGAAGGATATACCCCACTTCCGGAGAACCCGTTGTTACATGGGGTTTTATATCTTCTATCCTGGCATCGCTATGTCTTTTTGTCAACTTTGAGCTCATATTCATTTATATTTTGGTTGGAGATATGGTATATGTCAATTTTGTGTTAAAGATGTGGTACATTGTGTTGGCGGTGCGATACATTATGTTTACGATGGGGTACATGTTTTATCAATACCTTTCTGGAACAACAGCAGATATGAATTCACGAAGCACTCACCGTCTGTTTTTGCCGGCCATGTTACCGTTCCTTCTTGTATGATTGTGTTGCAGTTAATATTTCTTTATTTTTTCTTGAATCAGTACCGTTAATAACAATAAAAACAGATGATTGTTCCGGTATGATTTAATCTTAACATATAATCTATAATCTGTATAATGAGAATACTGTTCCGCCATGACGTCGGCATCTAATATTGGTTCTGATATATTTCCTTAGCTGGCGGTGTTGACATTTTCTATTGGTTCTGATTTATTTCCTTAGCTGAACCCCTCGCCTTAAGGGCTTGATAGCAGGTTAGTAGAGGTGATCAGTCTTTGCCCCCGCAATATACATTCAACATAAATTTGGAGAAAGCCTGCTCTCATTGGAATATCTCGATGTAACATTATGTAAGTTATTGATGATACATCCGGATCACCACACGCCGCCCGTCTAAGTCAGATAAGCCACAACAAATACTGAAGATATATATCAGCCAATTGGGCTTGTTAAAGTGCCTTGCTACTGATGTCATAGGAAATCAGTCAAGTGTTATTGACGCGATTAGGCCCGAATAATGAGTTCTCTATATGGCATTGTGAGTATGAGCACGGCCTATCTGTGACACACAGTATTGGTTTCTAGTCCTTAGCTCAGGAAGCACTGCTATTCCCTTTTGTGCCGTATGGTACATGGGTATCTATAACTTTATGAACTCATTCGAAGCAAACCCTGTTTAAAGCCACATAAGGAAAATAGGGTCCTTTGATAAGGAATCGTCTATAGAAACATCAATCACAACTGTAATATGTTGACTTTTTATCGGGCGCTGACCCTCTTTATACACTGTAACTAGATAAAAATACCAGAGAAGTTTGATGGGACTTGTTATAAATGGCCAAAGCTTTCTCTCTCGTGTTAATGTCACAAAAACACGGAGAAAAATAGAATTGAAAGAAAACATTTCTGTTTATGGAAAAGGTTGCGACAGTGAAATATATTGAAAAGCTGAAAGCTGACTCTCCTATATTCAATAAAAGATATAAACATATGGTTTGTCAATACGCAATACGGCCAAAATATTATTCTTTCTTTTTAATATCAGCCAGACTTTACTATAAAGATTACTTGATTGACAATTTGAAGTGATTGTCAGAATGAACGAATGGATGGATAAGTTAATGAAAATGAATGAACGTGAGGAAGAGAGCCCTCTTGCACGAGGACAATTATGTAAGGAGACTGAAACCAGGGCCCCGACCCTGGTTGTATTCCGAAACAAATATTGTGGGACCATAAAATTATTTGAAAAATAAGAGTTCCCGTTACATTCCGGCAACTAGTGAACGATTTGGTGCATTATCTTTGACATTTTTCCAGTTTCAAAAAAGTTAATTCTGTACATAACATAAATGCCTACGTTCACAGATTTTCTTCATCCAAAGTTCCATTTATCAATCCATGATGTTCATATCTCCAACCAAGTGCCATCAATAATGTGATATTAATCACAAACCATTGTCATGATTTCATTCGACATAAACACACATGTGCGAATTCATTTTCTTTGTGATATATTTATAGAAGAAACTTTTAGTTTACAGAATTACAATATAACGTATTCGAATTAAATAAATAAATCCTAATATAAAAAGTAACCTATAAAGATTACTTAAACATGTTAAATCAATGTCACGTCTTTCATTAGTTCGTATCGATTATACATGTAGATGTATATGGTGATAATTTTGTTCGTTTTGGTTGTTTCGATTGGCATACATATTTGAACCCAATCTTAATGGAAATATGATTATTTTGAATGGATAGCATTTACATCAATGTATTGATATGTTTTCCTAAAAAGGTTTAAATGATATGGAATTGGTGTGTGCCCTATTAAACGAAAGGGAAACAAGAGAATATTAAGTGTCGATAAAACTCATAAGCTAGGGCAACACTTGACGCCCGCCATGTAAACTTAGGTTACACCAAATATTGCCACGTGCTCGGAGCTACATCCGGGGCAGTGACAACGAAACCGAAGAAACACTAATGAGTTAACCAAACGCTCAACTGGACAAAACGTTTACTCAATTGTTAATATGACACTTAAAGCGTGTATAAATAAAACAATGTCTTTCATACTCCTAGGAAAATATGTCCAATACATTCAATCTACCTACAGCTGAGCTACATGTATAAGCCAAAATACAGCGTTATTTAGACTCGCATAGTTTGAAATTGGATAATGATGTCGACCGTAAATTTCAATCAGTGAAGTAGATGTGGAATCCTTCTGTTAACCCATTGAATATTAGATTTGATGTTCGTTCTCATTGTAATACGATTGGAATATTCGTTCTCATTGTAATACGATTGGAATATTTGTTCTCGTTGTAATAGAATTAGAATATTCGCTCGCATTGTAATAGAATTAGAATATTCGTCCTCCCTGTAATATTTTTTTTCTGTTTGGGTCACATTCTTTGTTGTTGTGAACATGTACATCCATTTAGTATGAAAACATGGCGAATGAACAGTGCAATAGTTGGTTCTTACATGTAATCTTAAGTGTTCGACGCTTCAAGGTACAATGTACCGTTTGGTCCCGCTTTGGTGGTATGTAGTCCCACCTTCCAGGACGTCATTGATTCTATATGTCTATTTGAATCTTTATGCATATCATGCTTTTGTTCCGTAGCGAAAATGTGTACCAGACATGTCTTCCTTGTTTATCAAAGGACAACTAGGAATGTCAATGGGAGGTCTCGAAGGGAAATTGGACGCTATGTTTGTCACGTACATGTAGAAAGTGGTTGGGGTGTAATGTGTGGTTTAGGAGAAGACAGTGGTCAAGGTAACTTGACATTTTCACCTTGTGGTTCAAAACACTTACTAGTTTCGTCACACCTCGTGCATGACAATACTTTCTATTTCAAATGCAGCCAATTATCCAATGTCTAGACGAATACTTCTAACTGCGTCAAGCATGCTTGTTTTCAATCAACGAGTAGGAATATAAATGATTTGATGGAAAACAAAAGATAAACAAAATGTCGTTTATGGCAGCCGTGGAAATATAATATCCCCATATCAACGGACGTGGAATATAAAGACTAGCGGAGTTAGGACAACAACATGGAAAAACATCAAAACCACAGCGAGAACCAAATATTTCGATTGCTTAGCCGTGATTGGATGATCTAGACAACAGGCTAGGGGCTACGATTTGTTGATTTCAGAGTTGATATAGTGAGCAATGTTCTGTAATACACATGCAAAGTAGGATTTAAGAATAGGTGTAAGTTAAGTCAGTTTATCTTAGGAACCAGGTCAAATTTAATGTACAATTAAAAGAAACAAATTAATCGTATTTAAAAACAGATACCTCATTAGATTTCAGAACCTATAATGCTCTGCTTTGAAGTGATACAAAACAAGTAGAAATCCACATGGCTAAGTTTATCGTTCGTGATTTGCTGTCATCAGCAGATTCTATAAACAAGAACGTTATACTGCTTTAGGAGAAGATTACACATCATAAGATTCATGCAGACACGAAGAGCTCATAAAACGGTCATACTCCAGACATAGATGAAGTAGAAATACGACCTTGTTGCAGTAAGATGTCAAATAATTCACTGAGGTCTAATCCTAATTAATTTGCTGTGTCTATTGTTATCATTATCCCTGTTTCCGTACATGGTCTCCTGTAATTTATTGAATAGAAATAGAATTGTCCTTTGATGGTCATCATTTATATCGGTCATTGAAATGCTTTGTGTCATATGACCTAACATTTCAGATAGAAAATAGCATTGTCCGTCTGGGTTCGTTTGCATTAATCGATTAAAGGACAAAAAAACACATTATTTTCTTATATATGTACATTTATGTATCCAAACACAGTAAAAATGGAGACATCAAAAGAAACACAGCAGTTTGTAACTGAAACCCGTGCTAGTTTGACAGAATCTATAGCTGGGTATCATTAAAGCCGTGCTAGTTTGACAGAATCTATAGCTGGGTATCATTAAAGCCGTGCTAGTTTGACAGAATCTATAGCTGGGTATCATTAAAGCCGTGCTTGTTTGACAGAATCTATAGCTGGTTATCATTAAAGCCGTGCTAGGTTGACAGAATCTATAGCTGGGTATCATTAAACCCGTGCTAGTTTGACGGAATCTATAGCTGGGTATCATTAAAGCCATGCTAGTTTGACAAAATCTATAGCTGGTTATCATTAAACCCGTGCTAGTTTGACGGAATCTATAGCTGGGTATCATTAAACCCGTGCTAGTTTGACGGAATCTATAGCTGGGGATCATTAAAGCCGTGCTAGTTTGACAGAATCTATAGCTGGGTATCAATAAACCCGTGCTAGTTTGACGGAATCAATAGCTGGGTATCATTAAAGCCGTGCTAGTTTGACAGAATCTATAGCTGGGTATCATTAAACCCGTGCTAGTTTGACAAAATCTATAGCTGCTTATCATTAAACCCGTGCTAGTTTGACGGAATCTATAGCTGGGTATCATTAAACCCGTGCTAGTTTGACAAAATCTATAGCTGGGTATCATTAAAGCCGCGCTAGTTTGACAGAATCTATAGCTGGGTATCATTAAAGCCGTGCTAGTTTGACAGAATCTATAGCTGGGTATCATTAAACCCGTGCTAGTTTGACAGAATCTATAGCTGGGTATCATTAAACGCATGCTAGTTTGACAGAATCTATAGCTGGGTATCATTAAACGCATGCTAGTTTGACAGAATCTATAGCTGGGTATCATTAAACCCGTGCTAGTTTGACAAAATCTATAGCTGCTTATCATTAAACCCGTGCTAGTTTGACGGAATCTATAGCTGGGTATCATTAAAGCCGTGCTAGTTTGCCAAAACCTATAGCTGGGTATCATTAAAGCCGTGCTAGTTTGACAGAATCTATAGCTGGGTATCATTAAAGCCGTGATAGTTGGACAGAATCTATAGCTGGGTATCATTAAACCCGTGTTAGTTTGACGGAATCTATAGCTGGATATCAGTAAAGCCGTGCTAGTTTGACAAATCTATAGCTGGGTATTATTAAACCCGCGCTAGTTTGACAGAATCTATAGCTGGGTATCATTAAAGCCGTGATAGTTGGACAGAATCTATAGCTGGGTATCATTAAACCCGTGCTAGTTTGACGGAATCAAGAGCTGGGTATCAGTAAAGCCGTGCTAGTTTGACAAATCTATAGCTGGGTATTATTAAACCCGTGCTAGTTTGACAGAATCTATAGCTGGGTATCATTAAACCCGTGCTAGTTTGACAGAATCTATAGATGGGTATCATTAAACCCGTGCTAGTTTGACAGAATCTATAGCTGGGTATCATTAAAGCCGTGCTAGTTTGACAGAAACTATAGCTGGGTATCATTAAACCCTTGCTAGTTTGACGGAATCTATAGCTGGGTATCATTAAAGCCGTGCTAGTTTGACAGAATCTATAGCTGGGTATCATTGAAGCTGTGGTAGTTCACCCAATTAATAAAATGACGCCTGAAAGGTTTACCTCATTAGTGTCTAACACAGCCAGTTTGCAGTATCTGTATGTCTCACTTTGGGGAATCTGAGACACATTTAGATACCAAAATCATAATTAATTTTATTGGGACACGCGCTGACGTTGCTGCTTTATTCCTGTAATGGATCTTTACTGAGGGTGCCAGCCTTATTCCTGTGATGGATCGTTACTGATGATGCCAGTCTCATTCCTGTGATGGATCGTTACTGATGGTGCCAGTCTCATTCCTATGATGGATCGTTACTGAGGGTGCCAGTCTCATTCCTGTGATAGATCATTACTGATGGTGCCAGCCGTATTCCTGTTATAGATCATTACTGAGGGTGCCAGCCTTATTCCTGTGATAGATCGTTACTGAGGGTGCCAGCCTCATTCCTGTGATAGATCGTTACTGAGGGTGCCAGCCTCATTCCTGTGATAGATCATTACTGAGGGTACCAGCCTCATTCCTGTGATAGATCGTTACTAAGGGTACCAGCCTCATTCCTTTGATAGATCGTTAATGATGGTGCCAGTCTCATTCCTGTGATGGATCGTTACTGATGGTGCCAGTCTCATTCCTGTGATGGACCGTTACTGAGGGTGCCAGCCTCATTCCTGTTATAGATCATTACTGAGGGTGCTCGCCTCATTCCTGTTATAAATCATTACTGAGGGTGCCAGCCTAATTCCTGTGATAGATCATTACTGAGGGTACCAGTCTCATTCCTGTGATGGATCGTTACTGATGGTGCCAGTCTCATTCCTGTGATGGATCGTTACTGATGGTGCCAATCTCATTCCTGTGATGGATCGTTACTGAGGATGCCAGCCTCATTCCTGTGATTCATCGTTACTGAGGGTGCCAGCCTTATTCCTGTGATAGATCATTACTGAGGGTACCAGTCTCATTCCTGTGATGGATCGTTACTGAGGGTGCCAGCATCATTCCTGTGATAGATCGTTACTGAGAGTGCCAGCCTCATTCCTGTGATGGATCGTTACTGAGGGTGCCAGCCTCATTCCTGTGATAGATCATTACTGAGGGTACCAGCCTCATTCCTGTGATGGATCATTACTGAGGGTGCCAGCCTTATTCCTGTGATAGATCGTTACTGAGGGTGCCAGCCTCATTCCTGTGATAGATCGTTACTGAAGGGTGCCAGCCTCATTCCTGTGGTAGATCGTTACTGAGGGTACCAGCCTCATTCCTGTGATGGACCGTTACTGAGGGTGCCAGCCTCATTCCTGTGATAGATCATTACTGAGGGTCCCAGACACATTCCTGTGATAGATCATTACTGAGGGTCCCAGACACATTCCTGTGATAGATCATTACTGAGGGTACAAGCCTCATTCCTGTGATAGATCGTTACTGAGGGTACCAGCCTCATTCCTGTGATATATCGTTACTGTGGGTGCCATCCTCATTCCTGTGTTAGATCGTTACTGAGGGTACCAGCCTCATTCCTGTGATAGATCATTACTGAGGGTACAAGCCTCATTCCTGTGATAGATCGTTACTGAGGGTGCCAGCCTCATTCCTGTGATGGATCGTTACTGAGGGTGCCAGTCTCATTCCTGTGATGGATCGTTACTGAGGGTGCCAGTCTCATTCCTGTGATAGATAGTTACTGAGGGTACCAGTCTCATTCCTGTGATAGATCGTTACTGAGGGTTCCAGCCTCATTCCTGTGATGGATCGTTTCTGAGGGTGCCAGCCTCATTCCTGTGATAGATCGTTACTGAGGGTGCCAGCCTCATTCCTGTGATGGATCGTAATGCGGGTACCAGCCTCATTCCTGTGATATATCGTTACTGAGGGTGCCAGCCTCATTCCTGTGATGGATCATTACTGATAGTGCCAGCCTCATTCCTGTGATATATCGTTACTGAGGGTACCAGCCTCATTCCTGTGATAGATCCCTATTGAGGGTGCCAGCCTCATTCCTGTGATAGATCATTACTGAGGCCGCAAGCCTCATTCCTGTGATAGATCGTTACTGAAGGTTGCCAGCCTCATTCCTGTGATAGATCGTTACTGAGGGTACAAGCCTCATTCCTGTGTTACTGAAGGTTGCCAGGCTCATTCCTGTGATATATTGTTACTGTGGGGGCCATCCTCATTCCTGTGATATAACGACAATGTAGAGGCCATACTCTTTCCTGTGATAGATCGTTATTGAGGGTACCAGCCTCATTCCTGCGATAGATCGTTACTGAGGGAACTGGGTATCATTAAACCCTTGCTAGTTTGACGGAATCTATAGCTGGGAATCATTAAAGCCGTGCTAGTTTGACCGAATCTATAGCTGGGGATCATTAAACCCGTGCTAGTTTCACAGAATCTATAGCTGCGTATCATTAAGCCCGTGCTAGTTTGACAGAATCTAGAGCGGGGTATCATTAAAGCTGTGCTAGTTTGACAGAATCTATGGCTGGGTATCATTAAAGCGGTGCTAGTTTGACGGAATCTATAGCTGGGAATCATTAAAGCCGTGCTAGTTTGACAGAATCTATAGCTGGGTATCATTAAAGCTGTGCTAGTTTGACAGAATCTATAGCTGGGTATCATTAAAGCTGTGGTAGTTCACGCAATTAATAAAATGACGCCTGAAAGGTTTACCTCATTAGTGTCTAACACAGCCAGTTTGCAGTATCTGTATGTCTCACTTTGGGGAATCTGAGACACATTTAGATACCAAAATCATAATTAATTTTATTGGGACACGCGCTGACGTTGCTGCTTTATTCCCGTGATGGATCTTTACTGAGGGTGCCAGCCTTATTCCTGTGATAGATCATTACTGAGGGTGCCAGCCTCATTCCTGTGATAGATCATTACTGAGGGTGCCAGCCTCATTCCTGTGACAGATCATTACTGAAGGTGACAGCCTCATTCCTGTGATAGATCATTACTGAGGGTGCCAGCCTCATTCCTGTGCTAGATCATTAATGAGTGTACCAATGAGGGAACCAGTCTCATTCCTGTGATAGATCGTAACTGAGGGTACCAGCCTCATTCCTGTGATATATCATTACTGAGAGTACCAGCCTCATTCCTGTGATGGATCGTTACTGAGGGTGCCAGCCTCATTCCTGTGATGGATCGTTACTGAGGGTGACAGCCTCATTCCTGTGATAGATCGTTACTGAGAGTACCAGCCTCATTTCTGTGATGGATCGTTACTGAGAGAACCAGCCTCATTCCTGTGATGGATCGTTACTGAGGGTGCCAGCCTCATTCCTGTGATGGATCTGTACTGAGGGTGCAAGCCTCATTCCTGTTATGGATCGTTACTGAGGGTGCCAGCCTCATTCCTGTGATAGATCGTTACTGAAGGGTGCCAGCCTCATTCCTGTGATAGATCATTACTGAGGGTGCCAGCCTCATTACTGTGATAGATCATTACTGAGGGTGCCAGCCTCACTACTGTGATAGATCATTACTGAGGGTGCCAGCCTAATTCCTGTGATAGATACTTACTGAGGGGACCAGCCTCATTCCTGTGATAGATACTTACTAAGGTTGCCAGCCTCATTCCTGTGATAGATCATTACTGAGGGTGCCAGCCTAATTCCTGTGATAGATACTTACTGAGGGTACCAGCCTCATTCCTGTGATAGATACTTACTGAGGGTGCCAGCCTCATTCCTGTGATAGATCATTACTGAGGATGCCAGACACATTCCTGTGATAGATCATTACTGAGGGTACCAGCCTCATTCCTGTGATAGATACTTACTAAGGTTGCCAGCCTCATTCCTGTGATAGATCATTACTGAGGGTGCCAGCCTCATTCCTGTGATAGATCATTACTGAGGATGCCAGACACATTCCTGTGATAGATCATTACTGAGGGCGCCAGCCTCATTCCTGTGATAGATAATTAGTGAGGGTGCCAGCCTCATTCCTGTGATAGATACTTACTGAGGGTGCCAGACACATTACTGTGATAGATACTTACTGAGGGTGCCAGACACATTCCTGTGATAGATCATTACTGAGGGTGCCAGCCTCATTCCTGTGATAGATAATTACTGAGGGTGCCAGACACATTCCTGTGATTACAATAGTAGTTACAATGATCTTTGATCCATTTAACATCGATATTCAAACTAAATAATCCAATAGTAACTGATACTAATGCAAAAGATCAAATATGTGGTATTTCAAAGAGGCAAACCCTTTCGTTTGATTACAACTCCCACGAAAACTTGCTTCATTCACTTGATCCAAAAGCAAAACAAGATATACAAATGCATTTCTCCTTTGTTTCGCGCTTAAAAAGGTATTCAAAAATCATGTTGTTGGGTTTTTTTAGTCACCGAAGTGCAACATTATACTAGCCTCGTCCATTGTTGCCCAATCAGTCTGTTCCTTTGGGCAGCGCTAAATCAATAAAGCTAAACGTAAAGTCTTAACAAAAAGGACGGACGGACCGACTAGGCAAACATTTGCTGTCCAATCCTCTATACATAGGGATGGTAGTTCCCTAAACATCAGCACCCCCTGACTCACCCGTTACCGGTGTTACAACACGAGTAACATATGACTCCGTCACATCTATTTCTTATTATACCACGTGACATGACACTTAGTTATTGGTCCTAAATTCTGGGATAAGGACATTTAGGAAGTGTTCTTCTTTACCAATAAAATGTTTGATATTACTCTCGGCGCCCCAGGGTAGATAAAACAGTCCCGTGACAAATTATCAGATCCTCAGGAGAAGGGAGGTTACTCCCACCAATTGTACAATATCACTACGTGAATGAGAGCTCCACGGTCTATTGCTGTCCGCTTGATGTGTCAGTTTTTGTACCCAGATAGATACATCACACGTATCTATTCTACCATGACCTATAGAGATCTGCTTCGTGACTTATGTCATCCGATATGTTAGTTAAAAATAGATTTAATAGGTGAACACAGCCATGGTTAGTTTCATGTACTGGTTAGGGGCGTAACCCAGGGTAAAGGAAAATCACCCTGTCATTGGATTTGATACTAGACCCCATTATTTTCCGTACGTCTATTTAAAGCCAACCATTCCTCTAAAACGTAGAACAAAGTTGAAGAGTCGTAGGATACTTCACAGGAAGATACTATCCACAATGATGACTTGTGTACGCCATATATAGCAGCTCTTTTACAACAGAGGTGGTGGTTAAACGTAAGGTGTTGACGCGATACGCCTTGTAGTTTTAGTGAAGTATTTCCCTAGATTGAGTGTTAAAGTGTTAAATTTAGGACAAGTGACAACAACCATGGATGACGTTACAGCTACCTTAGCCAGATTGGGTATCCGGTCAGTGGAGGATGTCATTAGACTGCCGGACATGAAATCAGTATTCATAGTCATGAGGAAGCTAGGATTGACCACAACTGGACTGAAAAGGCAGAGAGATGCCGAGAGAGTGCTACTCTCCTACTGGAGAGAGCATGTTGCTCGTACAAGAAATGTAGGTCTATACCACGCCACTTTTTACTTCGCACCACTTCGCTAACCATGACAAAGCTTTGTATGTACCCCTGTATGTAATCCCAGCCTACGTTGTTCGGGGTTTAACGTCTTTCCAGCGTCAATATTGTGTCAATGACAGGCGGTTATGGAGACATCTTCGAAAAAAGAGTCGGTAGGAAAGAAAGGGCACAGGTCCCAAGTATTGCAATGACGGCAGCCGATCAATGTTAACTTCTTAAATATCTATTGCATGGAAGACATATTACCACCAATTCTGCCACAAATTAGTCGCCTTTTACGATAACATAAAACGTGGTAGAGCAGGCCTATATACCTCACACATTGTTAACCATAACATTTCTCTGTATGTGCTATGTAACACCCGTGTACTTCATTACTACAATGTTCGTCCTATTATTTCACTGTATGTACCCCTGGATGTAACATCCGTGTACTTCGTTACTACTATGTTCGTCCTATCATTTCACTGCATATACCCCTGGATGTAACATCCGTGTACTTCGTTACTACTATGTTCGTCCTTTCATTTCACTGTATGTACCCCTGGATGTAACCCCCGTGTACTTCTGTACTACAATGTTCGTCCTATTATTTCACTGTATGTACCCCTGTATGTAACACCCGTGTAATTCGTTACTACTATGTTCGTCCTATCATTTCACTGCATGTACCCCTGGATGTAACATCCGTGTACTTCGTTACTACTATGTTCGTCCTATCATTTCACTGTATGTACCCC
Source organism: Mizuhopecten yessoensis (assembly GCF_002113885.1). Lineage (NCBI taxonomy): Eukaryota > Metazoa > Mollusca > Bivalvia > Pectinida > Pectinidae > Mizuhopecten > Mizuhopecten yessoensis. Next base: position 172,769 of record NW_018403550.1, on the reverse strand, counting down.
TGGATGTAACACCCGTGTACTGCGTTACTACAATGTTCGTCCTATCATTTCACTGTATGTACCCCTGGATGTTACACCCGTGGACTTCGTTACTACTATGTTCGTCCTATCATTTCACTGTATGTACCCCTGGATGTAGCTATGTATGTAACACCCGTGTGCCCCTGTATGTTACCTTGTATGTAGCAGCAATTTACTTTGAATCACATAGGTTTTATATAACAAAGCATTGTATTCATTTTAAACCACGTGAGTTGCACTCAAAATAAGATGCTAATGAAACTTTACATGTAAATGTGATATTTTATCGGCTCATTTAGGTGGAATGAGTTGTTGATGTGAGTTTCGATATCTCCTTGTGGTAGACTTTCATTTAATAGACGATGTTATTGAAATTACTGGTTTCCATTTTTCTGTTTCGTTTTATTTTATATAGGATATGGATATCTCTCCTTCTGACTCACATTCATAGGGGTTTTCTCCCACAACCACTATATGTTTCCTGTCTTTCGACTCATTGGATAAAAAATCAAGGATCTGATTAACATTTTTGTCATCTACTAATGGGCAAAACCTGGACGTGAACTCACATGGTATAGTCGTTACTTTATTTATGACGTCTCATTACAAAGCTTTGTGACGTCATGATTCATGGCAATTGTTTCATTTCGAGGAGAAACGAATGGCTATCGAGACAAAACCTAAAGTTAATGTGAGAAAAACGTCCGTAAAGTCAGTTAATTTTCCAATTGTGAAAAACACTTAAGTAAAGCTCATATCATGTTTTACGATTTGAACATGATAACCATGTATAACCCGTTGGAGAACCTCTATGCCCCTCAGCTTGACACTGAAACGATAGTTTTTTCGCATATTGATAAAGATATCATTATACATTTCCTCGTCCTATTTACTACATTTAAAGCCAAGTAAAGAACGAATTTGTGCACATGTAGGAGTTATCTCCCTCTGTACACATCACATGAGTACAATACGCAGTGTCGTACATGTTATTAATGCCGAATAGTAAATACCACCATTTGCCTGACCTTTTATTAGCTTTTTTATGTGTTACTGACTTGCATTGCATGGCGGCACATAACAGACTGTCAAATGGTGAGCATCGTCAGAAGGATAGATAAATTTAACAGTGGGCAGTGGATTCATTCCAATGTGATAAAAAAATGCATAGAGGATAAAGGCACCCTGGGAAAAGAGTTAAGACCCGTGTGATTATGAAGTAAACAGGCCCCTGTGATAGTATAATACAGACCCTGTTATTATAACGGGATTGGTAGTATAGTACAGACCCCAGAGATTATAAACAGCACATGTGACAATGAAGGGAAACGTGCCCTGACATAGAAAAGCACAAACCCCTGTGATTATAAGGGATGACAATCCCTGCAAAAGTTTAATACACTAAACTTCTGTGGTTATAGAGAATGATAGTAGAGTAAAGACCCCTGTGATTATGAAAGATGAAGACCCCTGTGAAAGTAAAGTACACAGTGCAGACCCCTGTGCTAGTTTAGTATAGGCCCTGTGATTATAGAGGATTATAAGTAGAGTACAGACCCCTGCGATAATAGAGGATTTATAGTAGACTTCAGATTTCTGTGATTATAGAGGATCGATAACAGAGCACAGACCCCTGTGATTATAGAGGATTAACAGTAGATTGCAGGCCCTGTGATTATAGAGGATCGATAGCAGAGCACAGACCCCTGTGATTATAGAGGACTGATAGTAGAGTACGGACCCCTGTGACTCTTGATTGCCTCTGTGATTATAGAGGATCGATTGCAGAGCACAGACCCCTGTGATTATAGAGGATTGATAGTAGAGTACAGGTCCCTGTGATTATAGAGGATATATATCAGAACACAGACCCCTGTGATTATAGAGGATTGATAGTAGAGTACGGACCCCTGTGACTCTTGATTGCCCCTGTGCTTATGAAGGATAAAAACATTCGTAATAGTGTAATACAGACCTAAAATAAACGATAGACTTTTATACATATGTACTTATTATTCCGACTGAAGCACACACGTTAATTTTGTGAATAGGACATAACATACATGCTTAACTGGATTTGGAACATAAAAATGATGTTTTCACTCGGCCTCCAATCAGATATAATTATATCTTGTTCAGTTATATGTTTTGTCCTTGTGTGTTCCATGTGATATATAATGAGCAACAATTACCGATAAAACACGGTTCTGGAAGGGTACATGGTATTCTTAACGATTTCACGAGGATTTAAACAACAATGCAATAGAATTTCCTTTACGATTTGGTTTAATTTTTGAATTGGTATGCAATTGAAAAGAACACAAAAGCATGTTCAATATTATGTGTGGAATAAAACATTGATCAGCATACGTTGTGCAGTTGTAGTAGTGGGATGTGTGTACATACCGGGATCCATGTCACTCTGTATACAATTATATACAACCGGGATCCATGTCACTCTGTATACAATTATATACAATGCACATAGTGGTTACACATATATACAAAAGACTTTAAAAGACGGTCGGTTACACGGTAGAACCAGGAAGACGACGCGATACCAGTCAGTTGTACACATTCCTCACTACGACTCGGGCCACCATTGTAGTGCTTAACAACAAGAAGGATCTCTTCTCCTCCTGTTCGATGGTATAGGAGCTTAGGTCGTAATCGACACCAGGGACTCGGAGCATTTGGAAATATTACCATGGCGACAAGCTCTCTAAAGTCTGTGTCCGGTCCTGAGAGATACCAAGTGACATCTGTAGATGACATTCTCAGGATCCCAGATATGAGAACAGCACGAGATCTTATGAAGGACTGGGACATTGATACTAATGGGGTTAGAAATAAGGAGGACGCACTCAGACGGCTCATTGACGTCTGGAAGAACAACCCAGAGAACGTTCAGAAACAGGTCACTTGTGTGTTATAAGTATCTTAACCGTAACGTTTCTAACAAACAATCTTTACCAGTAACGCCATGTAATTTGGTCTGGCAGAACGAGTCCTAGTCTACAACAGACTTTACTGTAAAGCTATGTTGTTATAAATGAGTGATATATAACAGACTAACTCTACTATCTATAGTTCAGCCTCTTTAAGTGAAGGCCATTCACGGTCTCCTACACATTAGCTATACTTTGTTCCTGGTTTAAAGTTAAGTTACCCTATGTTAACAAACTTCACCTGCGTCTGCCACCGTCCCGCTATATTATTATATAGTCTGTTTAGTTGTTATATTGTCCTGTTAAGTCTTGTTTTTTTGTCCTGTTTTATATATTTTTTTCTTATTGTTCTATCTTACTTTTGTTTTGTAATAATTTCCCGTATGTTTACGTTACTTAAGACAGTGGTATATCACTTTGGTGCAATTCCTCAACTGTTATTATATTCATACAAAGTTCACAGCATAATACAGACTGCCTTAGTGTCGGTAATTATCGTACGACCTTGAACACAGCTATAGCCAACGATTTAAAGTGTGCATGTGTATGTAACACCAAATTCTGCAATGTCATGATATGCATATTTTCTGTTTGGTGTTTAGAGGGACAATGGCTTCAAGCATGCCCTGTCAGACGACAGAAAGAACAGACGCTTTCTAGGAGAAAAGTATGATGAAGTGATTGACCACTACAAGAAGCTTCCAGAACAACACCGACGCGACCTTGACCAATTCTTCAAGGGCATCGTTGAAGCTGTGAAACAAAAGAAAGGCGAGCTGGCAAGTAGTGATTGCGCCATTCTTGTAGCGGGTATGTATATGTGTCATACTTCAATTAAGTACGTTGCTAGATTGCATTGGATGTGTCCTGATGTGTCCTTTGATTGAAATATAAAAACTGCTCAGACACCAACCACACACAGTCCATAGACTGTATCTTTTTACTTACTATTTGTAGGGGAGACATCTGCAGGGAAGAGCAGTTTTATCAATCTTTTACTGGGGACAGAACTCTTACCGACAAGCGACCTACAGTGTACTAACACGATCTGTGAGATACGATACTCGCGCGACGGTAACAAGTATGCCGTGCTGCACCACCGATCTATCGGGAGCCAGAAACGCAAACCGGAAACTATAGATCTCGAGCGTGGCAAAGGCATCAATGTCCTAACAAAGGTGGTTACTGAGCTGGACGAAGACACGGAGGAAAGTCCGTATTCCAGGGTGGAGATATTTTGGCCCATTGAGATTCTAGAAGTATGTTCAATGTACATTGCATACATAATCAGTACTTAGCTGAATTATATAAGCAGTTACAAAACGGCGATATAAATGTTACATTTGAACCAGTAATGATAATAAGTGATGCATTGTTTGGAAGGTATTTTGTTTTAAATGATAAGTTATAAATCAATGCGAGGGGGAGGAAAAACATCATGGCAAAGGGAATGTGGCATATACAAATGAACTTAATTAAAGCAACATCGTGGAGATTTCGGCTAGTGTTCGTTTCATCAGGCTATCTGAGACAAAACAGAAACCATAGTCAATTCTCTGTAAAGTTCATGATCGAACAAAAAAGTATATATTTATTTCTTGGATTACTTATGTATACCCAATGTTAGACCCAAAATACTAGTAAGTATTCGACAACTATGTGGCACACCTACGTATTTTATTTAAGCATTGATGAGTTTAGGAAGAGTTATATCCCTTTCACCGCAGCCTCTAACTTATAATCTGTACTCACAAGTTCGTGCTATCGACGGCTATTCCGCAATGTATGGCAAGTTCGTATGGTTGTATCTGTATCTAAGAGTGGGTATAAATAAACAGTATTTCACATAATAACTCCACATTTCCAACTTCCGAGTATAGCGCGAAAGTGAATGCACTAAAACAGCCTTTATCCGTTCCGAGTATAGCGCGAAAGTGAATGCACTAAAACAGCCTTTATCCGTTCCATCACCATTTAGATAATGTGTTCGTTATAAGGTTCTTCTGTTTTCTATTTTCAGTCTGGTATAGTGATTGTGGACACACCCGGTATAGGCGCTAGTCGGCAGCTGTCGAAGAGTGTGGCGAGGTTCCTCTCTAAATCATTTGGCTTCATCTACATAATCAACAGTGCTAATGCTGGCGGAGTACAGAAAGGCAGGGTGAGCAACTGTTTACCTGAATATACAGTAGAGTAACGGTACCTAGCAACTTTATAATCTGTATAAAGGTCTTTTACACATTTAACGCCAATCCTAAAAACCCACAACAGTTGTAATATAATTCTTTTGTTAAAATCTATATAAATTGTGTCTGTTACAGTTGAAGGACTTCCTCAGACTAGTTACCACATCGGTTGACGAGGATTTCAATTCCCGAGCCACCATGTTTATTTGTAACAAGTGGGACACCGTGCCAGAAAGAGACCGGAAAGATGTATACAAAAATACCATCCTACAGCTGAAACGCTGTTATAACGCCGTCAGGGTGGACCAGATTTACCGCCTGTCCACGTCAGAGGTACATTGTATGTCTACGGCAGTGGTGGGGGCCTGTTAGGCCGAGGATATTTGGGCGACGAACAGTTTTACTGTGGAATTATATCATTTGCTCCAAAAGGAAACGGTTTTTGCTTGGTTAACATTTCGAAACTATGATAACCACTATGCTAATTAAATGCCCTCTTTCTTCAATATTTTTCCTTAAAGATTATTTAATCTGCGGGGGTGTACTAATGATGTAAATCTCTTGTATGAACAGGCACTAAAAGCGATGATCTTCGCCGACTGCACCACGGAAGAGCACGATATGGTTCTCAAGGGATTAGAACGGCTCCTACCGAACAGTCTGAAAAACCAACTAGCTTCTCACTACGGGTGTGTATATTATATCCCCTACCAAACAGTCCAAAACAATGTTACTTCTCACTACGGGTGTGTATATTATATGCCCTAACAAATAGTCCAAAACAATGTTACTTCTCACTACGGGTGTGTATAATATATCCCCTACCTAACAGTCCAAAACCATCTTACTTCTCACTACGGGTGTGTATATTTATATCCCCTACCAAACAGTCCAAAACCATCTTACTTCTCACTACGGGTGTGTATAATATATCCCCTACCTAACAGTCCAAAACCATCTTACTACTCACTACGGGTGTGTATATTTATTTCCCCTACCAAACAGTCCAAAACCATCTTACTTCTCACTACGGGTGTGTATATTTATATCCCCTTCCAAACGGTCCAAAACCATCTTACTTCTCACTACGGGTGCGTATAATATATCCCCTACCTAACAGTCCAAAACCATCTTCCTACTCACTACGGGTGTGTATATTTATATCACCTTCCAAACGGTCCAAAACCATCTTACTTCTCACTACGGGTGTGTAAAATATATCCCCTACCTAACAGTCCAAAACCATCATACTTCTCACTACGGGTGTGTATATTTATATCACCTTCCAAACGGTCCAAAACCATCTTACTTCTCACTACGGGTGTGTATATTATAACCCCTACCAAACAGTCCAAAACCATTTCACTACTCACTACGGGTGTGTATATTTATATCACCTTCCAAACGGTCCAAAACCATCTTACTTCTCACTACGGGTGTGTATAATATATCCCTTACTAAATAGTCAAAAACAATGTTACTTCTCACTACGGGTTTGTATATTATATCCCCTACCTAACAGTCCAAAACCATCTTACTACTCACTACGGGTGGGTATATTTATTTCCCCTACCAAACAGTCCAAAACCACCTTACTACTCACTACGGGTTTGTATATTATATCCTCTACCTAACAGTCCAAAACAATGTTACTTCTCACTACCGGTGTGTATATCATATCCCCTACCAAACAATCCAAAACAATGTTTCTTCTCACTACGGGGGTGTATATCATATCCCCTACCAAACAATCCAAAACAATGTTTCTTCTCACTACGGTTATGTTTATTATATCCCCTACCAAATAGTCCAAAACAATGTTACTTCTCACTACGGTTATGTTTATTATATCCCCTACCAAACAGTCCAAAACCATCTTACTTTTCACTACGGTTATGTTTATTATATCCCCTACCAAATAGTCCAAAACAATGTTACTTCTCACTACGGTTATGTTTATTATATCCCCTACCAAACAGTCCAAAACAATGTTACTTCTTACTACGGGTGTGTATATTATATCCCCTACCAAACAGTCCAAAACAATTTTACTTCTCACTACGGGTGTGTATAGTATATCCCTCACTAAATAGTCCAAAACAATGTTACTTCTCACTACGGATGTGTATATTATATCCCCTACTAAACAGTCTGATACCATCTTAATTGTCAATACGGTTGTGTATATTATATCCCCTTCTAAACAGTCCTAAACCATCATACTTCTCACTACGGGTGTGTATATTATATCCCCTACGAAACAGTCTGAAGCAATGTTTCTTCTCACTACGGATGTGTATATCATATCCCCTACCAAACAATCCAAAACAATGTTACTTCTCACTACGGGTGTGTATAGTATATCCCCTACTAAATAGTCCAAAACAATGTTACTTCTCTCTTTGGGTGTGTATATTATATTCCCTACCAAACAGTCCAAAACAATGTTCCTTCTCACTACGGGTGTGTATAGTATCGCCCTTACTAAATAGTCCAAAACAATGTTACTTCTCACAACGGGTGTGTATAAATAGATATCTTCAAAAACTATTCATTATTTATATTTCTCACAGTTAATATAATACTCGCATTTCCTAAAAATGATGAAATAAATCATGTTGTTAAGATATCATCATAAATATACGTCACAATTCAATTATTTTTCGATGTAGTGCTCTTGTACATATCAACGTTAGATCTTCTTTATACAAGATAAGACAGGCGAAAACGCGAGTGAACAAAGTGAGACACTTACACTGGACATAACAAATCTTTAATTAAAACCAGTTTGGCATACTGCGTACATACATGTACCGGTATAAGGGTTCCTAGAGTCAGATACACACAGTAAAGTAAAACACCTTTCCAGACGAAATGTAACTGGAACTGAGGAGACTGGTGCATGAGTACCCAATTATAGCCCTTAGTATGATCAAAATCAATGCTATCATATATTTAAATATTCTATTTAAACACCACACGAGAAAGTTGTGGAAGAGTGAAGCCCTTCTATATAAGGATTTCTCTTTGTTTGTAGGTGGGTTTGGGGTGAGCAAGATGTCCCTCGACCCTGGTAGTCCGATTCAGTATACATATATCCATGTTTACATAAATATTCTGAAATATGTCTATATAGTTATACGTTAAGTGTTTTTCTAACCTACTGATAAAGTAAAATATCAAAATCTTGAAAACAATGTCGCGTTCATAAATATACGCTGCAAATGCAATATATTTACGACTTGATGATCCTAACTGCCTTATTGATACTGATTAGCTGATGTATACACTCTGACGTTCAGATAAGTTGATGACATGTTCACGATGGCGTGTTGTTGTATTACTACAGATGGATATCACAAGTGTTAAAGCGGTCTCACTACTCACTTAAGGTCGCCAAGTTGATGAACGCTAAAGGATTGGAAGAGAAGGAACAACTACAGAAAACGTTAATGACACAAATGGACCGTTTAGACAGGGACGCTAAGTATACTTTAGATAGCATGCGCAGAGAGGTCAAAGAAGAGCTTGAGAACCTCTACGGACAGATTGACCGTCTTCTGTCCTCGACGGATGTACAGGTTCGTATCTGTCAGTGGGAAGCCGGCCATTGCCCACCGGCGGAAAACTGGAAGAAAGTTGTCCGCGAGGCGGAGAGCAGTATCGCCAAACGTGTAATCAGTGAGATCAATCTGTGGGATGATCAAAACGGCATCGTCAAACATCTCAAGGACAAAATTGTAAAAAAGTTCAAACGGAACTTTCAACTTATGGAAGACCAAATGCGGGATGTTGAAGGTATCAATCATTACGGTCAATTTACATTTTATCAACTACATTAGAAATGAACATACTTATCGTGTAGGATGATATTTAGTGCCCTAAATATTCCAATAGTCTACTTTTATGTGTTTGAAATCATGTGATCTAGAACAAAACCCTTTTAAACCTTTCTACTGCAATCGGCCATATTATAACGGTGCTATTGTTTTATAATTTGATACTAACCTATAATGTACAAGTAACATTATCTTTTGCTCTGTGCTTTTTTACCAGTTGTTCTTCTTCCGGGCGATAAACATGCGGTGTCAGACTTTCACAAGTCGATGAAAAGACCTGCGCCTGTGAAGAACGTGTTCCAAAAGGCAGGAAAGCAGGGGGTCCAGATCACCGACGACCTTAAGAGAATCGGGGGAGCAGTAGCCTGCGCTGGATCATTGAATACTAAGTCTAAGGAAGTAAGGCATATATTTAAAGCGTACAACAAACGAGACCCAAGGAAGAGCATGGAGGATGCCTCAATGATATTCATGCATAGTGTAACACAAGGAAACGTACTGAGGGCAAAACTGGATCTGTTTCTAGGAAAGTACATGAAGGGCATAGACGACATTGCTAAAATGATCCCAGACCTCCTCAAAGCTGACAGGATATTGATGGATACTTTGAGGATGGAAATGAAGGAAAACAAAGGTCTTCTGGCCAATCTCTTTCCAGACCTTTTGTTCAATATTTCCAAGAAGCAGGGTCTGCTTGACATGTTCTTTGTGACATGTATCATGGAATCCGACTTCAGAATGAGGGAACTTGATATAAACAGAGCCAAGCCACTTGGGAGTGGAACGTTCGCTGACGTTTTCAAGGGCAACCTTAGACCAGCCGGTGAGGCGGAAACAAGAGTGGCTGTTAAAATTAACAAGGAGTACATCACTGCGTCCAACGTGAGCGACCTCCTTTTGGAGGACCGCACATTAAGGTATATGAGAGATACATGTAATGCATACTCACTCAACTGTACTGTAAACCACGTTTAATTATTAATCAATTATTTGAATATAATTTAAGTTGTTATTTTCTTCTGTGATAAATAACCTGATTATAAATGAACAATTGGCATTGTCGATTGTGATGTCCATGACGCCCCCTGACGTTTCTTTATTGTGACGTCACAATTCAAAATTATTTTGCAGGTGGAGATGGATTTCCTGTTTCAGAGCATCAACGTCTTTATATCGAAAAACGTTATTAACAAAACAAAATACAAAATACTTTTGGTTTTACGATGAATAATAGCTTTATTGTATGCCTGTGTTGGAAATGTTAATTTGTGTTTCTCACTCGTAAAGAATGTATTCACCCTTTTAGTTAAATATAACTTATGAATTCAGAAAACAAATAATATCCTCCGTAAACAAAGGTTTCTATTTCACCCGTTGTTTATTATTCCAAAAATCGTCGTGAAAACTAAATACGGATATATGTTCTATCTGACGTATCAGCTAAAGAAATATATCTTCTCAGTTAATGTAATAGTACTATATATTTTCTCATGTTACTGTAATAGTACTATATATCTTCTCAGTTACTGTAATAGTACTATAAATCTTCTCATTTACTGCAATAGTACTAAATATCTTCTCAGTTACTGTAATAGTGCTATATATCTTCTCAGTTACTGTAATAGTACTATATATCTTCTCAGTTACTGCAATAGTACTAAATATCTTCTCAGTTACTGTAATAGTACTATATATCTTCTCAGTTACTGTAATAGTACTATATATCTTCTCAGTTACTGTAATAGTACTATATATCTTCTCAGTTACTGTAATAGTACTATATATCTTCTCAGTTACTGTAATAGTACTATATATCTTCTCAGTTACTGTAATAGTACTATATATCTTCTCAGTTACTGTAATAGTACTATATATCTTCTCAGTTACTGTAATAGTACTATATATCTTCTCAGTTACTGTAATAGTACTATATATCTTCTCAGTTACTGTAATAGTACTATATATCTTCTCAGTTACTGTAATAGTACTATATATCTTCTCAGTTACTGTAATAGTACTATATATCTTCTCAGTTACTGTAATAGTACTATATATCTTCTCAGTTACTGTAATAGTACTATATATCTTCTCAGTTACTGTAATAGTACTATATATCTTCTCAGTTACTGTAATAGTACTATATATCTTCTCAGTTACTGTAATAGTACTATATATCTTCTCAGTTACTGTAATAGTACTATATATCTTCTCAGTTACTGTAATAGTACTATATATCTTCTCAGTTACTGTAATAGTACTATATATCTTCTCAGTTACTGTAATAGTACTATATATCTTCTCAGTTACTGTAATAGTACTATATATCTTCTCAGTTACTGTAATAGTACTATATATCTTCTCAGTTACTGTAATAGTACTATATATCTTCTCAGTTACTGTAATAGTACTATATATCTTCTCAGTTACTGTAATAGTACTATATATCTTCTCAGTTACTGTAATAGTACTATATATCTTCTCAGTTACTGTAATAGTACTATATATCTTCTCAGTTACTGTAATAGTGCTATTTATCTTCTCAGTTACTGTAATAATACTCACTTACTGTAATAATACTATAGATTTTCTCAGTTACTGCAATAGTACTATAGTTCGTCTCAGTTATTGTTATAATACTATATACCTTCTCAGTTACTGTAATAATACTATATACCTTCTCAGTTACTGTAATAGTACTATATATCTTCTCAGTTACTATAATAGTACTTTATATCTTCTCAGTTACTGTAATAGTTTTATATATCTTCTCAGTTACTGTAATAGTGCTATTTATCTTCTCAGTTACTTTAATAATACTCACTTACTGTAATAGTACTATAGTTCGTCTCAGTTATTGTTATAATACTTTATATCTTATCAGTTACTGTAATAGTACTATATACCTTCTCAGTTACTGTAATAGTGTTATATATCTTCTCAGTTACTGTAATAGTACTACATATTTTCTCAGTTACTGTGATAGTACTATGTATCTTCTCAGTTACTGTAATAGTATTATATATCTTCTCAGTTTCTGTAATAGTGTTATATATCTTCTCAGTTATTGTAATAATACTATATACCTTCTCAGTTACTGTAATAATGTTATATATCTTCTCAGTTACTGTAATAGTACATGTACTATATATCTTCTCAGTTACTGTAATAGTGCTATTTATCTTCTCAGTTACTGTAATAGTACTAAATATCTTCTCATTTACTGCAATAGTACTAAATATCTTCTCAGTTACTGTAATATTGTCATATATTTTATCAGTTACTGTAATAGTACATGTACTATATATCTTCTCAGCTACTGTAATATTGTCATATATTTTCTCAGTTACTGTAATAGGACTATATATCTTCTCAGTTCCTGTAATAGTGCTATTTATCTTCTCAGTTACTGTAATAGTACTATATATCTTCTCAGTTACTGTAATATTGTCATATATTTTCTCAGTTACTGTAATAGTACTATATATCTTCTCGGTTACTGTAATAGTACTATATATCTTCTCAGTTTCTGTAATAGTACTATATATCTTCTCAGTTACTGTAACAGTACTATATATCGTCTCAGTAACTGTGATAGTTCTATATATCTTCTCAGTTACTGTAATATTGTCATATATTTTCTCAGTCACTGTAATAGTACTATATATCTTCTCGGTTACTGTAATAGTACTATATATCTTCTCCGTTACTGTAATAGTACTATATATCTTCTCCGTTACTGTAATAGTACTATATATCTTCTCGGTTACTGTAATAGTACTATATATCTTCTCAGTTACTCTAATAGTGCTATATATCTTCTCAGTTACTGTAACAGTACTATATATCGTCTCAGTAACTGTGATAGTTCTATATATCTTCTCAGTTACTGCAATAGTACTATATATATTGACTTATCAGTTACCGTATTTGTACTACATACCTTCTCAGCTATTTTAATAGCACTGTATTTCTTCTCAGTTACTGTAAAAGTACTATATATCTTCTCAGTTACTGTGATAGTACTATATATCTTCTCAGTTACTGTAATAGTACTATATATCTTCTCAGTTACTGTAATAGTACTAAATATCTTCTCAGTTACTGTAATAGTACTAAATATCTTCTCAGTTACTGTAATAGTGCTATATATGTTGACTTCTCAGTAACTGTAATAGTGCTATATATGTTGACTTCTCAGTAACTGTAATAGTGCTATATATGTTGACTTCTCAGTTACTGTAATAGTACTATATATCTTCTCAGTTTCTGTAATAGTACTATATATATTTTCAGTAACTGTAATAGTACTATATATATTGACTTTTTGCATTATCTGATTGTGAAATTGTCACGATCTCATTTCTGTTTTGCAGAGATCTCAATCATAAAAACATAGTCACCTATTTTGGGTCAGTTCTCAGCCAGAATGAAAAGTTGCGCATCAGCTGGATCATGCTCCTAGAATTCTGCAAGGGCACGTTGAAAGACGTGTTTCTGGAGGACTCATACGAGAACCCCGGAAAACTTGGAAACAGACGCAATGATCAAATACGTGCCATGCGGAATATGTCTCGGTACGTGATAGAGTTGTGTCGCGGACTACAGTACTTACACGAGAAGGACTTGGTGCACCGCGATCTGAAACTGGAGAACGTGCTGGTAAGTGGGACATAATACAAGTCAATGTTCCGTTGTTAATCAATGTTATTTAAGGTTTTAAAGGCATTCGGTAATGGTACATTTAGCTTACAAACCACTCGTCCTTTAATTTCACATCCAGAAATATGGACGACGTGTGCGATGTGGTCTATAAATGACATGGAATGTATTGACATTGTCGGTCGTATAATTACCTCAGCCACTTACTCCCATTTTATTAGCATGACTTACAAATAAGCTGCAAAATAAGCGTGCCAATTTCGATTTCCTGGTCGTAAACTTTCCATCCTTGACAGTAACACCTCTAGTTCGCCAACTGCGGTGTCGTTATCTCATTGGGTAGTATCCTATTCCATTGTGTGATATTAAGGTCCGTTTGTTGGCTTCGATTATTAGTGCGCCTTGTGGTTTCGTAGACACCACCACTGTCCTCACTTTAGAGGACACATCAACACAGGGGAATATTACGGGTACCGACCATGAAACAGAAGGTACTTACCCTTCCGGATAACCTGATCTTATTTTCCTTGTACTAATTAGATGGTCTTCATGTATGTTTTATCAACTTTATTTCTGTTTCGGGGGAGGGGTGTCTTTGTAGAAAATACATGGTTAGTAGTTTTAAATTCTGTAAATGTAAAAGCCTGTGACTAGTTGAAGAGTAGGAAACGCTGACCCGCCCCTGAGCTTCTCCGGTTTTGTGTTTTGGTTTATCACGTCTTTGCTTCTTCTCGGGCCCTGTTGTGTTTTTGAACATGGATTTCGTGTATGATATTTACATAAGAAATGAAGTCAGAATTATTCTGACATGTCTTCACAAGTAAGTGCCCTTACAGAGCTGGGGAAGTCATAAGAGGGCGCTATGCTGGCATTGTGTAAATAGACTTTATCTTTTCGTTCGCGATGATGCGTATGTTATCAAGGAAATGCACATAGCTTACGGACATAATGTCTGTTATCACGGGAGTATACATAGCCTACGGATATTATGTCTGTTATCACGGGAGTACACATAGCCTACGGATATTATGTCTGTTATCACGTGAGTACACATAGCTTACGGACATTATGTCTGTTATCAAGGGAGTACACATAGCTTACGGATATTATGTCTGTTATCAGGGGAGTACGCATAGCTTACGGATATTATGTCTGTTATCAGGGGAGTACACATAGCTTACGGACATTATGTCTGTTATCACGGGAGAACACATAGCTTACGGACATTATGTCTGTTATCAAGGGAGTACACATAGCCTACGGATATTATGTCTGTTATCACGGGGGTACACATAGCCTATGGACATTATGTCTGTTATCACGGGAGAACACATAGCTTACGGACATTATGTCTGTTATCACGGGAGAACACATAGCTTACGGACATTATGTCTGTTATCACGGGAGTACACATAGCTTACGGATATTATATCTGTTATCACGGGAGTGAACATAGATAACGGACATTATGTCTGTTATCAAGGGAGAACACATAGCTTACGGACATTATGTCTGTTATCACGGGAGTACAGATAGCCTACGGATATTATGTCTGTTATCACGGGAGTATACATAGCTTACGGACATTATGTCTGTTATCACGGGAGTACAGATAGCCTACGTATATTATGTCTGGTATCACGGGAGTACAGATAGCCTACGGATATTCTGTCTGTTATCACGGGAGTATACATAGCTTACGGATATTATGTCTGTTATCACGGGAGTACACATAGCCTACGGATATTATGTCTGTTATCACGGGAGTATACATAGATTACGGACATTATGTCTGTTATCACGGGAGTACACATAGCTTACGGATATAATGTCTGTTATCACGGGAGTATACATAGCCTTCGGATATTATGTCTGTTATCACGGGAGTATACATAGCTTACGGACATTATGTCTGTTATCACGGGAGTACAGATAGCCTACGGATATTATGTCTGTTATCACGTGAGTACACATAGCTTACGGACATTATGTCTGTTATCACGGGAGTATACAGAGCTTACGGACATTATGTCTGTTATCACGGGAGAATAAATAGCCTACGGATATTATGTCTGTTATCACGTGAGTACACATAGCTTACGGACATTATGTCTGTTATCACGGGAGAATAAATAGCCTACGGATATTATGTCTGTTATCACGGGAGTACATATAGCTTACCGACAGTATGTCTGTTATCACGGGAGTGAACATAGATAACGGACATTATGTCGAGTTTGCTTATGTTATCTACTTGTTGATCTGCGTGGATAACATTAATATATCGGGATAAGCTGAATTATATAAAACAAACAGCTCTTTCTTTATTTAAGTTCATAAAAAAACCGTAAATGGTCTTTTGGAGATAATACGTTTAGTTTGTTAAGTATACAGGTTTATCAAACATTTAGATATTGAGAAAATGTCCATTCTATAAAAAGTTATTTATATATTAAATACTGCTATGCGACAGTCATATCAGTTCATCTGTTTGTCATATAAGTCCAATGGAACTCTGTCAATACGTTTATTGACATTATTATTCATTAGTGAGTTGTTCACCTGTCCTCCCTTTGAGTATTTGTATGTTACCATTGACATCATCATCACATTACTGCAATTTTATCAACTTGAAATTTCAAGATACTAACTCGAAATTTCGACTTTATAACTCGAAATTTCAAGATACTAACTCGAAATTTCGACTTCATAACTCGAAATTTCGAGATAAACATAACTGTTTAAACCAGACTCTGTTCAATCCGGATCATTTTGTAAACCGGCAAAAGCATTTAGTTTTTAATTCTTTAACTTAATTGATTTAACTCCGAACTCATTCTACAGACCGGTTCTGTTTCCCAACTCGATACTTTCTATACATTAATATAGATACATCTCTGTGAACCGACAGCACAACACGTTCTGTTCAACCCAATCTTATTACTAGACAAGAAAGTTAACAGTTGAGCAGTGATTTTCAACTTTCCCGGATATCATAATACATAATTTTTATAAACATTGGTCTGCTCATATCGATGGCGATAAATAAAATATTTAATGAAATTATCTTGTGAATATAAACTTTTTCCTATAATTTTGTGAAATTTGAAAATATATATCACAAGA
Source organism: Mizuhopecten yessoensis (assembly GCF_002113885.1). Classification (NCBI taxonomy): domain Eukaryota; kingdom Metazoa; phylum Mollusca; class Bivalvia; order Pectinida; family Pectinidae; genus Mizuhopecten; species Mizuhopecten yessoensis. The sequence goes on along the minus strand of NW_018403550.1, from coordinate 155,990 downwards.
ACAGAACGTTATGTAGATTCACAGAGAGTATATTTAATATTGTATAGAAAGTATAAGATGGGGAAACAAAGCCGGTTTACAGAGTCCGAAGTTTACACAATGATGTTAAAGAAATAAAGACCAAATAATTTGGCCGGTTTGGACCTTTCTAGAAGGGCTTTGTGCTTTAGGCAAAACCAGTAGTTCTTTCTTGACCATGCTTTCTCTTAATAAAGTTTATTTTTTTCAATTATTCATTAACTTATATTTCTACAGCTTACATTTTCAGGGGGTATCGTGTTTTAATAATGATTGTGCAGTTAACTTGTCTTTTTACGCTGAAATTGTTGACTGATATTTTTTTTTATATATGTAGGTATCAATGGAAGATACAGTAAAGCTGACGGACGTCGGACTTACAAAAGGCGCTAATATGATATCGGGAACTCTCGTGGGATCCCCCGTGTACATGGCACCGGAAGTACTTGTAACACGTGACATATACGACCACAAGGCGGACATTTACAGTCTCGGTATTATGCTGTGGGAGATGTGGTACGGTATTGACGCTGCAGAACATATCATACACTACATCCACAAATCACTGGAGGACTCAGTCCAAAAAGGCCTCAGGCCGGATATGTCCATCCAGCACCGACCCCCGGATAATTGGATAAACGTGATCGAGCGATGCTGGGACAAAGACCCCGTGACCAGACTGGAAGCTGCAGGCGTAGGCAACTTCTTTGAAAAGGTGTCAAAGTAAAGTTTAAACCTCAAAAAGTATACTTAGTGTCACGTATGACAGCAGTGCCATGGTGAGCCAACAGTGATGTTGTAACCAGCTTGATCTGATCTTGTGAGCTATCAATGATGTTTTGAACAAGCTTGATCTGATCTTGTGAGCCAGCAGTGATGTTTTGAAGAAGCTTGATCTGATCTTATGAGCCAGCAGTGACCTTGTAAGCCAGCTGTGATCTTTTTAGCCAGCGATGACCTTGTGATCCAGCAGTGACCTTGTGAGCCAACTGTGACCTTGTGAGCCAGCAGTGATCTAAGCTTCGGAATGAGAAGTCATCAACGTTATCCATATGGACTTTTGATGCATCACTGCCCTCACATCTAAGTCTATCCACCAATGAGCATGTGTGTCAGATAGAAGTAGTTTATACAAACAATCTTGTTGTTATAGTCCTATTGAAGAACATGTCTTTGCTGTGAGTTCTTTTCACCATTTTGTTGTTATATATATATCAAACCTGAAGAGCCCTGTGAAGGGTGAAAGCAGCTAGTTTTTTAGTCGATCGTTAATCTTATTTTTTCTATATTTACTTCCTTCACATGGACATTTAATCCCTTTTTATTTTATATATATATATATTGTTTATTTTTGTATATTGTTTTATACATTTCTTTTTATTTTCTTCGTATTTTTACAATGTACATTTTTAAATCGCGGCAAAGGAACGCTGATGTAGAGGACCTATTTTTGCGCAAGATGCACTGTCATATAAAGTGAGTCAACGAGAGATATCAAAAACGTAGAACATGTGCATTTGGAAATCGGGCCCGGTAAATGTGAAAAATCTCCAATCTGCTACGGAATGTCTCATTAGTCGCCTCTCAATACTGCGATGGAACTAAGTCACAGCAGGTGGTCCCACTTAGTCGCCTCTTTTTGTTTGCAGGAATTATGCATATAATTATCAAATAAGTGAGTGCAGGAGGAATAAGTAGATAAAATGGCCAAGATACTGTATAAATCTGCAAAATAAATCTGACAACGGCTGTTGGTCACACACACTGACATGAAGCAGCAGGCAGGCGGGATAGCAGACCAACTGTGCAGTAATGGATCATTAGGTCAAATGTCCCCTGGAAGGAAAACGAGCGGATGGCAACCGCCTATCGTTCGTTCATACCTCGAGGGTAGCGGGTTTGTTGATTGGTGATCCAAAACCGTTCTCTCGTACGTCGTCTCGTTTCATCCCATGTAGGGCAATGATCTATGGCAACAACCTGCATGTCTTTCCAACTATGGCTATGCCTTGCCACAGGGAAGTCTGGTATATTTATATATATACCATACAGTGCATTATCATATTTATGTGAATGCATCCGTTGGCATATTGTGAGGGTTCGGTGTGCCACAATGTCATGCTGGTTATTGCTAAGGTTGTCAGCTCTGGTAGAGTGAGAGTAAACACTTCGTCACTTTGTCATTAAGATGTGTACATCAAAACGCTTGCATCACAATCAACACACTTTTGACAATGTAAAGACATGTTTGAAAATGTAAAACGTACAAATATGTAACCATATCTTTTAATCTAATATCTATCTGATGTTTTAATCGTTGTATGTAAACAACATAGAAATGCATATTGTCATTCTACCATTCTCACTGATTTTTGTAGCTACTATGGAAATGTAGCCCCTAGATGTTTTATACATTTCTTTTTATTTTCTTCGTACTTTTACAATGTACATTTTAAAAGCGCATCAATAATGATCATAGTATTTCATATTAACATTTTTAAGTGTCTTTACAGGTTCTTTTTAAATTTTCAAACTGTTGCTATACTCTATTTTAACCTTATCTAAAGCATTTTAACGTGGGAATTTTCTTCCTTTATATCTTCCTGTATTACATGTTGTGTTGTGAATAGACGTTCTCCAACGAGTGGTGGTTGGTTATCATGTTTATTTAACTCGAGTTAGGTTACAATGTAGTACATTTCAAATTCTATCAGACACACGCGAGGTTTCTGAGTGTCTTTTACATTTTGAAACTTAACTAACGGGAGTTTTCTCCTATAACGTTCTGACATTATACCTAAATCATGTGTATTTTATAAATATGTTTTTCCTACCACCACTTAAGGTTACCTCACTTCCGACTCATTGTAAAATCTGCTAGGAGTTGATAAACATTTTGGGATATCCACTACTGAGTAACACCACGGACTTAATTTCATTCGTTAATCGTCTAATTATGTCTTTTGATTATTGTCAAGAAACAATGGTTGCAACGTAATCTTCTATTGTGACGTCAACGTTCACGGCGATTGTTTCCCTGCTAGGTAACGGGAATAATATATTGCCAAGAGAAACATGATTTCCTAGATACAATATGGGTATACCACTCGTAATGGTAGGTTATCATGTTTATCGAACTCTCATGTGTTCCATTACAAATTGTAAAAGACACTCGGTAAACCTCGTTAGGGAAATTGTATTTGGATAAGGTAGGTTTGCGTGCAACATATAATAATAATTACAAAATACACGGTTTCCGTGCACTCAGTGGCTATTTTTGCTCTGTTGGATTTCTCATTTCATAACTATAAGTCGGCAAATTAAAGTTGTCAGCGATACATTAGGAGCAATAAATTACATAATATCATCTAGTTTTGTTTATATCGTACATTCAGATAACAAACAAAAATGGCATACTCTCCACAACAATTAACAAGTTGTCAAATAGACGAAATAAAAAGCCGTGATAACACGAGTCCTCCATGGCCCTTGCTTAACCATCTAATTGATTAGGCCGAAAAGCTAGTCATAAAATATCGTGGATAGAGAAAGTTATAAGCTTATGTGGAAGTAGAATAGGGTAGCAGACATCATATATAGTCAGCATCATATATAGTCAATCATATATAGTCAGCATAGCACCATATAAAGTCATATATAGTCAGCATCATATAAAGTCAGCATCATATATAGTCAGACTGAACTGTGCAGTCACGTTGATTTTACGTGGAATAATCATTTCAGACGATTATCTATTATTCATTTACATTTATTTATGTATTCCCACCTGCTCGTTGTCAAGGTATGTTGGGCATAGTGTATGCATTATACAACAGGTTGTCCGACATCCTGATGAAAATGAAATAAAAAATCTGATATTTTCATGTATTGTTTTCGAATTTGTATTTAATGCCATAGCAATTCTGTTCAGTCGTGGTCAAACAAGAAAATGATAACAGAGTGAAGGACGAAATCGGCGACAGACAATTAGACCCTTTCATCATCAATTTGTGTACAAAATGGCCTGGACATGGACAACAATGAGATAGATACAACCAGCTAATTTGGCAGAGTCTATTGAATCTGTGAAAAGATAGGATAGATATAAAAGGATGTTCAGAACTGGCATTCAAACAATAACAGCACAAAGTCACAAAAGGGGAGAAATAAAAAGGTATCAAAGACTCAGAACCCATGTCAAATATCGATTATAATAAAAGAACACAAGAACAAACTTTAATACAGCATCCACAAACTCACAATCCTCAAAACACGTAGGTTACAGACAGGAAGGAAACCCTGGTAGGCTAGTAATAAACAACAGAGCTCCATGTACACAACAAACTCACAAATCTCAAATCACGTAGGTTACAGACAGGAAGGAAGCCCTGGTAGGCTAGTAATAAACAGGACAGCTCCATGTACTCAACAAACTCACAAATCTCACAAAACGTAGGTTACAGACAGGAAGGAAACCCTGGTAGACAGCTCCATGTACTCAATAAACTCACAAATCTTAACAAACGTAGGTTACAGATAGGAAGGAAACCCTGGTAGGCTAGTAATAAACAACAGAGCTCCATGTACACAACAAACTCACAAATCTCAAAACACGTAGGTTACAGACAGGAAGGAAACCCTGGTAGACAGATCCATGTACTCAATAAACTCACAAATCTTAACAAACGTAGGTTACAGACAGGAAGGAAACCCTGGTAGCCTAGTAATAAACAAGACAGCTCCATGTACTCAACAAACTCACAAAACTCAAAAAACGTTCGTTACAGACAAAAAGGAAAACCTCGTAGGCTAGTAATAAACAAGACAGCTCCATGTACTCAACAAACTCACAAATGTCAAAACACGTAGGTTACAGACAGGAAGGAAAACCTCGTAGGCTAGTAATAAACTGGACAGCTCCATGTAATCAACAAACTCAGAAATGTCAAAACACGTAGATTACAGACAGGAAGGAAAGCCTGGTAGGCAAGTAATAAACAGGACAGCTCCATGTACTCAACAAACTCACAAATCTCATAAACGTAGGTTACAGTCAGGAAGGAAACCCTGGTAGGCTAGTAATAAACAGGACAGCTCCATGTACTCAACAAACTCACATATCTAAAAAAAAACGCAGGTTACAGACAGGAAGGAAACCCTGGTGGGCTAGTAATAAACAAGACAGCTCCATGTACACAACAAACTCACAAATCTCAAAACACGAAGGTTACAGACAGGAAGGAAACCCTGGGAGGATAGTAACAAACAAGACAGCTCCATGTACTCAACAAACTTACAAATCTCAAAACACGTAGGTTACAGACAGGAAGGAAACCCTGGGAGGATAGTAACAAACAAGACAGCTCCATGTACTTAACAAACTCACAAATCTCAAAACACGAAGGTTACAAACAGGAAGGAAACCATGGTAGGCTAGTAATAAACAAGACCGCTCCATGTACTCAACAAACTCACAAATCTCACAAAACGTAGGTTACAGACAGGAAGGAAAACCTCGTAGGCTAGTAATAAACAAGACAGCTCCAAGTACTCAACAAACTCACAAATCTCAAAACACGAAGGTTACAGACAGGAAGGAAACCCTGGTAGGATAGTAACAAACAAGACTGTTCCATGTACTTAACAAACTCACAAATCTCAAAACACGAAGGTTACAGACAGGAAGGAAACCATGGTAGGCTAGTAATAAACAAGACAGCTCCAAGTACTCAACAAACTCACAAATCTCAAAACACGAAGGTTACAAACAGGAAGGAAACCATGGTAGGCTAGTAATAAACAAGACAGCTATATGTACTCAACAAACTCACAAATCTCAAAAAACGTACGTTAGAGACAGGAAGGAAAACCTCGGAGGCTAGTAATAAACTGGACAGCTCCATGTACTCAACAAACTCACATATCTAAAAAAAAACGCAGGTTACAGACAGGAAGGAAACCCTGGTAGGATAGTAACAAACAAGACTGTTCCATGTACTTAACAAACTCACAAATCTCAAAACACGAAGGTTACAGACAGGAAGGAAACCCTGGTAGCCTAGTAATAAACAAGACAGCTCCATGTACTCAACAAACTCACAATTCTCATAAAACGTAGGTTACAGACAGGAAGGAAACCCTGGTAGGATAGTAATAAACAAGACAGCTCCATGTACTCAAATAACTCACAAATCTTAAAAAACGTAGGTTACAGACAGGAAGGAAACCCTGGTAGGATAGTAATAAACAAGACTGATCCATGTACTCAAATAACTCACAAATCTTAAAAAACGTAGGTTACAGACAGGAAGGAACCCCTGGTAGACAGCTCCATGTACACAACAAACTCACAAATCTCAAAACACGAAGGTTACAGACAGGAAGGAAACCATGGTAGGCTAGGAATAAACAAGACAGCTCCATGTACTCAAATAACTCACAAATCTTAAAAAACGTAGGTTACAGACAGGAAGGAACCCCTGGTAGACAGCTCCATGTACACAACAAACTCACAAATCTCAAAACACGTAGGTTACAGACAGGAAGGAAACCCGCTAGGCTATTAATAAACAGGACAGCTCCATGTACTCAGCAAACTCACAAATCTCAAAAAACGCAGGTTACAGACCGGAAGGAAACCCTGGTAGGCTAGTAATAAACAAGACAGCTCCATGTACTCAACAAACTCGCAAATCTCAAAACACGTTGGTTTCAGACAAGAAGGAAACCCTGGTAGGCTCCATGTACTCAGCAAACTCACAAATCTCACAAAACGTAGGTAGGTTACAGACAGGAAGGAAACCCTAGTAGGATAGTAACAAACAACACAGCTCCATGTACTCAACAAACTCAAAAATCTCAAAACACGAAGGTTGCAGACAGGAAGGAAACCCTGGGAGGCTAGTAATAAACAAGACAGGTCCATGTACTCAACAAACTCACAAATCTCAAAACACGAAGGTTACAGACAGGAAGGAAACCCTGGTAGGATAGTAATACACAAGACAGCTCCATGTACTCAAATAACTCACAAATCTTAAAATACGTAGGTTACAGACAGGAAGGAAACCCTGGTAGACAGCTCCATGTAGACAACAAACTCACAAATCTTAAAAAACGTAGGTTACAGACTTAAAGGAAATCCTGTTAGGCTAGTAATAAACAAGACAGCTCCGTGTACTCAACAAACTCACAAATCTCAAAACAGGTAGGTTACAGACAGGAAGGAAACCCTGGTAGGCTAGTAATAAACAAGACAGCTCCATGTACTCAACAAACTTACAAATCTCACAAAACGTAGGTTACAGACAGGAAGGAAACACTGGTAGGCAAGTAATAAACAGGACAGATCCATGTACTCAACAAACTCACAAATCTCAAAAAACGAAGGTTACAGACAGGAAGGAAACCCTGGTAGGCTAGTAATAAACAAGACAGCTCCATGTACTCAACAAACTTACAAAACTCACAAAACGTAGGTTACAGACAGGAAGGAAACACTGGTAGGCAAGGAATAAACAGGACAGATCCATGTACTCAACAAACTCACAAATCTAAAAAAACGCAGGTTACAGACAGGAAGGAAACCCTGGTAGCCTAGTAATAAACAAGACAGCGCCATGTACTCAACAAACTCACAAATTTCAAAACACGTAGATTTCAGACAAGAAGGAAACCCTGGTAGGTTAGTAATAAACAAGACGGCTCCATGTACTCAACAAACTCACAAATCTCACAAAAAGTTGGTTACAGACCGGAAGGAAACCCTGGTAGGATAGTAACAAACAAGACAACTCCATGTACTCAACAAACTCACAAATATCAAAACACGTCGGTAACAGACAGGAAGGAAACCCTGGTAGGCTAGTAATAAACAGGAAAGCTCCATGAACTCAACAAACTCACAAATCTCAAAACACGTAGGTTACAGACAGGAAGGAAACCCTGGTAGGCTAGTAATAAACAAGACAGCTCCATGTACTCAACAAACTTACAAATCTCAAAACACGTAGGTTACAGACAGGAAGGAAACCCTGGTAGGCTAGTAATAAACAAGACAGCTCCATGTACTCAACAAACTTACAAATCTCAAAACACGTAGGTTACAGACAGGAAGGAAACCCTGGTAGGCTAGTAATAAACAAGACAGCTCCATGTACTCAACAAACTTACAAATCTCAAAACACGTAGGTTACAGACAGGAAGGAAACCCTGGTAGGCTAGTAATAAACAAGACAGCTCCATGTACTCAACAAACTTACAAATCTCAAAACACGTAGGTTACAGACAGGAAGGAAACCCTGGTAGGCTAGTAATAAACAAGACAGCTCCATGTACTCAACAAACTTACAAATCTCAAAACACGTAGGTTACAGACAGGAAGGAAACCCTGGTAGGCTAGTAATAAACAAGACAGCTCCATGTACTCAACAAACTTACAAATCTCAAAACACGTAGGTTACAGACAGGAAGGAAACCCTGGTAGGCTAGTAATAAACAAGACAGCTCCATGTACTCAACAAACTTACAAATCTCAAAACACGTAGGTTACAGACAGGAAGGAAACCCTGGTAGGCTAGTAATAAACAAGACAGCTCCATGTACTCAACAAACTTACAAATCTCAAAACACGTAGGTTACAGACAGGAAGGAAACCCTGGTAGGCTAGTAATAAACAAGACAGCTCCATGTACTCAACAAACTTACAAATCTCAAAACACGTAGGTTACAGACAGGAAGGAAACCCTGGTAGGCTAGTAATAAACAAGACAGCTCCATGTACTCAACAAACTTACAAATCTCAAAACACGTAGGTTACAGACAGGAAGGAAACCCTGGTAGGCTAGTAATAAACAAGACAGCTCCATGTACTCAACAAACTTACAAATCTCAAAACACGTAGGTTACAGACAGGAAGGAAACCCTGGTAGGCTAGTAATAAACAAGACAGCTCCATGTACTCAACAAACTTACAAATCTCAAAACACGTAGGTTACAGACAGGAAGGAAACCCTGGTAGGCTAGTAATAAACAAGACAGCTCCATGTACTCAACAAACTTACAAATCTCAAAACACGTAGGTTACAGACAGGAAGGAAACCCTGGTAGGCTAGTAATAAACAAGACAGCTCCATGTACTCAACAAACTTACAAATCTCAAAACACGTAGGTTACAGACAGGAAGGAAACCCTGGTAGGCTAGTAATAAACAAGACAGCTCCATGTACTCAACAAACTTACAAATCTCAAAACACGTAGGTTACAGACAGGAAGGAAACCCTGGTAGGCTAGTAATAAACAAGACAGCTCCATGTACTCAACAAACTTACAAATCTCAAAACACGTAGGTTACAGACAGGAAGGAAACCCTGGTAGGCTAGTAATAAACAAGACAGCTCCATGTACTCAACAAACTTACAAATCTCAAAACACGTAGGTTACAGACAGGAAGGAAACCCTGGTAGGCTAGTAATAAACAAGACAGCTCCATGTACTCAACAAACTTACAAATCTCAAAACACGTAGGTTACAGACAGGAAGGAAACCCTGGTAGGCTAGTAATAAACAAGACAGCTCCATGTACTCAACAAACTTACAAATCTCAAAACACGTAGGTTACAGACAGGAAGGAAACCCTGGTAGGCTAGTAATAAACAAGACAGCTCCATGTACTCAACAAACTTACAAATCTCAAAACACGTAGGTTACAGACAGGAAGGAAACCCTGGTAGGCTAGTAATAAACAAGACAGCTCCATGTACTCAACAAACTTACAAATCTCAAAACACGTAGGTTACAGACAGGAAGGAAACCCTGGTAGGCTAGTAATAAACAAGACAGCTCCATGTACTCAACAAACTTACAAATCTCAAAACACGTAGGTTACAGACAGGAAGGAAACCCTGGTAGGCTAGTAATAAACAAGACAGCTCCATGTACTCAACAAACTTACAAATCTCAAAACACGTAGGTTACAGACAGGAAGGAAACCCTGGTAGGCTAGTAATAAACAAGACAGCTCCATGTACTCAACAAACTTACAAATCTCAAAACACGTAGGTTACAGACAGGAAGGAAACCCTGGTAGGCTAGTAATAAACAAGACAGCTCCATGTACTCAACAAACTTACAAATCTCAAAACACGTAGGTTACAGACAGGAAGGAAACCCTGGTAGGCTAGTAATAAACAAGACAGCTCCATGTACTCAACAAACTTACAAATCTCAAAACACGTAGGTTACAGACAGGAAGGAAACCCTGGTAGGCTAGTAATAAACAAGACAGCTCCATGTACTCAACAAACTTACAAATCTCAAAACACGTAGGTTACAGACAGGAAGGAAACCCTGGTAGGCTAGTAATAAACAAGACAGCTCCATGTACTCAACAAACTTACAAATCTCAAAACACGTAGGTTACAGACAGGAAGGAAACCCTGGTAGGCTAGTAATAAACAAGACAGCTCCATGTACTCAACAAACTTACAAATCTCAAAACACGTAGGTTACAGACAGGAAGGAAACCCTGGTAGGCTAGTAATAAACAAGACAGCTCCATGTACTCAACAAACTTACAAATCTCAAAACACGTAGGTTACAGACAGGAAGGAAACCCTGGTAGGCTAGTAATAAACAAGACAGCTCCATGTACTCAACAAACTTACAAATCTCAAAACACGTAGGTTACAGACAGGAAGGAAACCCTGGTAGGCTAGTAATAAACAAGACAGCTCCATGTACTCAACAAACTTACAAATCTCAAAACACGTAGGTTACAGACAGGAAGGAAACCCTGGTAGGCTAGTAATAAACAAGACAGCTCCATGTACTCAACAAACTTACAAATCTCAAAACACGTAGGTTACAGACAGGAAGGAAACCCTGGTAGGCTAGTAATAAACAAGACAGCTCCATGTACTCAACAAACTTACAAATCTCAAAACACGTAGGTTACAGACAGGAAGGAAACCCTGGTAGGCTAGTAATAAACAAGACAGCTCCATGTACTCAACAAACTTACAAATCTCAAAACACGTAGGTTACAGACAGGAAGGAAACCCTGGTAGGCTAGTAATAAACAAGACAGCTCCATGTACTCAACAAACTTACAAATCTCAAAACACGTAGGTTACAGACAGGAAGGAAACCCTGGTAGGCTAGTAATAAACAAGACAGCTCCATGTACTCAACAAACTTACAAATCTCAAAACACGTAGGTTACAGACAGGAAGGAAACCCTGGTAGGCTAGTAATAAACAAGACAGCTCCATGTACTCAACAAACTTACAAATCTCAAAACACGTAGGTTACAGACAGGAAGGAAACCCTGGTAGGCTAGTAATAAACAAGACAGCTCCATGTACTCAACAAACTTACAAATCTCAAAACACGTAGGTTACAGACAGGAAGGAAACCCTGGTAGGCTAGTAATAAACAAGACAGCTCCATGTACTCAACAAACTTACAAATCTCAAAACACGTAGGTTACAGACAGGAAGGAAACCCTGGTAGGCTAGTAATAAACAAGACAGCTCCATGTACTCAACAAACTCACAAATATCAAAACACGTAGGTTACAGACAGGAAGGAAACCCTGGTAGGCAAGTAATAAACAAGACAGCTCCATGTACTCAACAAACTCACAAAATCTCAAAACACGTAGGTTACAGACAGGAAGGAAACCCTGGTAGGCTAGTAATAAACAAGACAGCTCCATGTACTCAGCGAAGAAACAAAAACGAAACAAAAACACTCAGTATCTCTAGTGTTCGTAATTCCCAATATATTTGAATACAGTTACACTGGCTTTGTATTTTAGCACTAACATAACATTATTAATCTCACTATGACGGCGATCATTTTATTACATTTAAACTGGCATACTCTGAGTGGCGCTTTGTAGATATCAATCTAGGATAACGACAGAACACCTCATGGAATCGTTTCATTTTCCCTCTCTTTGTAGAGGGTCCAAGGACTGTGTCCGTTTTGTTAGGTTAAACGGGTTCGCTTCCAATACAAGTAATTTCCGAACAATACGATTCCTCTGTCCATCGTATCTCCACACTTGTACCTCGCTCGGGCCAGTATCTATCCAGCGAAGCGGATGTAAACGATGGGGGAGTTTCGTGACGGATGGTTATTTAACGAAACAAAATAGCGACCAATCAAAAAAAGTGTTTCTTAATCCCATAGGCGGATGCCAGATTAATTTGCCTGTATGTATCTTATATCCGTGAAGATGTAGGCCTTTGTGTGTATATAACGGCTGTAATTAAACTATACATTAACAGTCAAGTAAAAGAATCATCAAAAACATACAACGCCAATACATTATCAATACATTCTATGTTTTCTATGTTTTATTTTACTGTATACAGAATGAGTCAAAATACCTAATCGATTGCTTTAAAATGATATTTAGTAAACATAAAAAGCCATTCTATTAATCAATTATTAAAACTAATTAACCGTAGTTCACTTACACATCATGATTCTTGCAAATCAAACAGTAACCACAAAAGTATCTATAATATGTTTATGAGGTTGTATTAAGCGATGCATAGTCCGGTTAGATACCTAAAGCAATAATACTATGAAAGGTTTAATAAGGACATATTCCGTGTGCGGTATGACAGGTGTTGTAAACAATAGTAACACTGCAGAGTCAGGTACGTCCAATCAATAGTCATCTTGTATGTATTGATAGCTGGGTATGCCAACGCACCGTTATAATTCATCCGGGACTCCGGAATGAGTTGTAACCGATAAAGTGTGTGTGGATTGTGTAGCCGAGCCACGAGACAATAAAAGGATATTAACTGCTGACATGGAAAGAGAACCTTCGATACTGTATATCGTGTTTACATATCCGTGTCACATAAAGCACGTGTCACGAGACACGCGCACATTCACGTCCATTCTTAGCTTATGATTGGTCAAAACATAAAAGTTTATTTCCAACAAATTGTTATATCAACATCTCGGTGAGAAACACGAATTCTACTGTTCAAGGTTCTTACAACCAAAACGACGTGGACATATAAAGAACGAGCAAAATCCAGAATATTTTATCAACGTACCTGTGGTGTGTAAAGATTCCAAGAAAAATGTAATAATATCATGAACCAGAAAACAACATTGACCGGACATTGTTATCAGGAAGGAAAAAACCGTTTGCATTATGTGGAAGTTGGTGTTTACATTATTTGCTGTTACGTAAATTGCAGCAGAATCAGCCCTCGCCTACGGAATTGACATATGATAATGTACTTAAGCTCAATACTGAATACTTAATTACCGAGTTATACCAGCTTTAACACGGTATATAAGTGAGGACATAATTGTGGAAGTAGTTCTGGCGAACATTACACGAAGAAACAAGAAGCCAGGTGATCAACTGACAAAGATGAAGGTGGCATTGGCCTGTTTTGACATCCTTAAAGCGATCTTGGTACGTCTTGTGCTGGTCATCCACAGTCTGTTGGCAGTATGGAGGGTGGTTAGCATTAATGATGACAACTTCTTCTGGTGGTTCGCCATCGTGGATGTCGTTCTCGTCCTGGAAGGTGTGGTGGCCGTTATTGTGAGGAAAGGCATGGAATACAAGTGGTAAGTCCTAGGGACTAGCTAGCTCACTATGTCAAATGTTACTTCATGCATTGTACTGGTGGTAGTTCATCGGTACAAGGATAATCATATATTTAATTACTGGGAAGCTTGAGATAGTGTTGGTAACGTCGGGAGGGGAAGGGGTGTTAAAGGAGCATCGGATACTCACGGTATTTCACCATGGTTACGGCGCACTGTAAGTAGATTTGTTTACATACCTACGAGAAGTGTTTAGTAATAATGTAATTCGTCACCATCATTCAGTTTTTTAAGGTGTGTGTAGTGTTTTAACACAAAATCAGTGATAAATCATCCGTTACAATCATTCTGACTAAATATAGTAGTTTTCCTACAAAACAGACGTTTCGTAAATGCCTAAGTCTAAACGTAAGAAAAAGATTTCATGTTTTTTAGGATGTAAAACATCCTGTGTGGAGGGTCGATTTGTCTCTTAAATTTAAGGATATTTACTTATCAGAATTCAGCGCTCGTTTAGTTCTCGTTATGGTAAATAGTTTCATACCTGCAATTCGGTTTACAGGCAGTAATACACTAGATTTTTGTCACTGACCCAACATCATATTATCTTGTCAATTAAAAAGTTCCTGAATAAAGTTGATGATGCACTCAAAAGATGTTGGAAGCTGTTTTACTTTTATACATCCTACTTTTTAAAAGCCAAACTTTGACCTCTTTTGACGAAAAACTGTGTAAGGGTAGTTTGAAAAGCATTACAGAAAACCGTAGGTAACTGTATTGTAGTAGCTCAATTTGGCAGGAGGTAAGAAACTATTTGAGCTTTATGAAATTTGAAAACCACATCAATGGACCTACTATATCTAAAAACGCCATTATCGATAAACGTAATGTTTGATCGAATCTACACGAGTGAAATAACCTGTATTATGTATGACAGTTCATATTGTAAATGCATCAATATCAATTTTAAACAAAGTCAGATACTCATAATATGACGAGGTAGCGTCCTCGATAAAAATTGACAAAGTATGAAGATATGTAATCCACACTGACCTATCATAAATCTTTATCTAAATTTACATTTGTTCAAAAAAAAATTGCAACAAAAATGAAATACTGACCAAACCTTTTTGTAAGCATAAACATTCAAAAACAAAAGACTGAATAAAAATGTATGTAAAAAACATTTTCAACATTATCGAAATACGTTGGGGTTTCTTAATATACACGTGGGATGCCGTCCTCGAGTACGATAAACCACTGCTACAGCAGTTAAATGATCATCCACGTACCTACCAAAAACTTGATTACTGCATAATCCGTGCAAATTTGTCTTCCTACAGCCATTCTTATACCATAATCATGACATTGTATCTGATTTCTGATGCACTGGTAAAACAATTGTTTCAGTACTAAAAACGGCAAATCAAATGGAATTAAATCAAACTATTAGAATGTAATTCCTTCTAAATGTAACTATTAACCATTAGCAATAAATCAATTTCCGTTGTTTATCCCTGTAACATTAAAAACGCAAAATACACTATGTAACTGGTAAGAAATGAGTTGGAGCGTTAAATGCTATCCTTATTGTCAAATTAAGCACTGCAGCAAAAAACTCTTTTTATAATCATATTAACATTGTAATATAAAAAGATGATACTCAAGTTCTGTTTTTTATTGAACCGTAGGCATTACAAGAAGACCCAATCACACTAATAAAATGCTCAAACCTTTTTAAAAAATAATTAAAACAATGTGGTGTGGTAGTAACGTATCCCTACATTCAAGAGTTCTGCAGCGAATTTGTTGATACAGGTATATTTTCAGGACAACTTTTGAAATTATCTTTGTCAAATTGTACAAATTAAACAAATCATTTAGTCTACATATGTATAGCTTCGGCTGTTCTGCAAAATTATCGCACATAAATTTAGTTTAATCTATATATCCAGTTTATAATGACTTCTGGACGGTTTGTCAATCATTAAATCTACAGTCGCATTGGAAATGCATGCTGGTCTAAACAATATGTGACGTCGAGACTGCTGACATGTTTTTATTATCGCACGACATGTCAAAAATCTCCATAATTTGCAACAAGTATGCTCTATTCATTTAAATTAAAGCGTGTTGAAATGTGCGTTTCACGAGATTATTTGATTTTGTTAAAAGCCCAATTATTTTAGTGTGGTTAATAATGACTCGCTATATATAATTAGTACCGCTTATGATAGCTGATGGCGCCATTGTAAAAGCCAGTATAGATCAGAGAATGCCGCGTGTTCAAACCATGCGTCTAACTAAGGATCACGTTACTTTGTATTGATACAATAAGCGATTTCAGTATTGGGTCTAGTGATGTACTGTCGGCTTGTTGTCGATTTTCCTGGTTATCAAATCTGCAATAATGGTTTGTATACAACGTTCAATTTGGTGAAGAACCATGAAAGTAATACTTTAATGTTGATGTTATGAAATACTTCTAAATTACTAAGTATACACAGTAAACTAAATTGAGAAAATACGAGCAAATCATTAAGTTGGTATTTGTTTTGTTTGATTGATATATTTCCGAGCATTGTGAATGTGTATTGATATTTTCCTTAGATAGAACTATTCGACGATATCACAACGAGTTTTAAGTAATGAAAACGTAATAAAAAACTAAAGCGTTGAACATTTACTTATGGTTAAATTTATTATAAAAGGCTTCATAGTTGTTATGTTTTCTCCTGTAATTCGAAGGCAAGGTAGTCTCTACCGCAATATGAGAAAAGTGGTATCAGATAGTTTTAATTCCAAACAATTCACTTAGATTCTTTCATACTATTTGCTTTTAATTATTCTATTGATTTCTATTTGTACCAATTGCTTTTTACATGTCTTCATATATAATAGACTAAGCTAACTATGATATTTGTTCAATTAATCCACACAGAAAACAACCAAAACGTATCTTATTCGGATGAATAATATATACCATATTAATTATTTTCAGTTGTGTTGTTTTAATCTTCTAGCAATCGGTTCAGGTCTGACCAGTCTGCTGATACTTGTGACAATTTCGTATCAATATTTTGTAATAATTGATAGACCTTATTTTCAAATAAACACCCATCATGTCAAACTACTTTAAGTATTCATGATATCATGGTAAACAAAGGTTTGCCAGCGATACGTACATGTATGTCCTGTTATACAATGTAAGAAGAGAGCTGGAATACGTTGTGCCTGATGCCTTAACTACAGTGTAGTTTTACAGTGTATCTAATTTTTGTGTTCAATTATAACGGTAAACACATATAAAACAAAAATTAACGGACATCGTCATCTGTGTCCTGTTATCATAATGTGTAGAATGATACGTGTTTATGGGAAATACATTTATCAACGCCCTAAAAGGAATTTGTATTGAGTCTGAACTTCAAAAAGGACCTTTCAATTTGTTTGCCACTAAAGAGTGAACCTAGCGAAAAAGAATAAAGGTGGGAGAAGTACAAATATATATATACATTATTATTTTTGTATTATAGAATTTGAATTTCAAACTATATTGTCTCTTTTAGAAAATAAACGCATGGTACTAAGTGAGAAAACAGGTTACATACAAACAGAAGAAGTACTAAAAAATACACGTGACATCAAATAAAATAAACAGCTGCGCAGAGTCACTTTAGCGTTGAATTTTCAATTTCCACAAAATAGAATGAAAGCGTTTGAAAGAAATGTGGTGTTAAGTCCAAAAGAAAATGATACAGAACTTTCTGTATCGCACAAGTTTAAGATTGTGTTATATTTTGTATTTTATTCAAAAACCAATATTTATTATATACAAAACATGAAATAATAATTGAAACATATCATATGAACATGTACTGAAATATATTGTATGTATCAATCATGGCATTGCAGTTGGTTTCTCTCAAGTCTTAAAATGTGCTATATATGGAAATTGAACAAAAGGAAGTAAGAATTTATCTAACAATAGCAAAATTACTTGTGTACGAATCATGTAGAAAATGAAGAATCAACACAATTGAACTTGTATTGAAATACTATGTATGCACTTATTAACGGCAAATGTATATTATGTATAAGATGTAGAAAGAAAAAAAAACTTTAAAAATAAAACAGGTATTCTCCAAATTAAGAAATGTTGACGATTGTTTAAATGAAATCGTTCTAAATTGTGAACACCAATAATAAATATATAACGTTTGTCGAACAGTAAAACTGTAGTTTAACCGATATCACATATCCAGCAACACATCGTTAACGAGTATTTCATGTGCGTGTTTAACGAACCCAATCATGAAAGATGAATATTTTAGGACGCCTTTCAGCTCGAATTTAGTGTACATTTTGTTGCAGTATATTTAAGGACCATGTGATAATTTGACATGGTAATAAACTTTATTGTGACAAAGAATGTAAATTATACAGATTTCTATGTGTTTATCAGCATGTGACAGGATTGTTGGCTACCATCTACATACCATCCAATACAATAATAGCGTCTGAGCTCTCCGTAAGTAAGACAACATTATAATTTGTCAATCACAATGATTTAAAAAAAAAAAGAGAGAAACAATTCAGTGTTTCGGAAACCATCAGGTGTATTCCTCAGATAGCTCACACGTTAAGTCCGGATACATATAAATAGATCATAATCAACATTGAACTCAAAAACTGTTTTAGTCTTTTTTGACATAAGGTTTTTAATGTTATCCGACTCGGTTTCGTATCGATTATGTTTGTGAGGGATGTTGCTATGAGTAGGAAACATGCTCAGTTCAGCATCGTATGGTTATATGATAGGCCATATGCAGTCAGGACTACTGCCGACATGTTACTGGATATAGTTTACATTAACACATGCAGGGCATTTTTCAAGCGGCATGTTAGGTTGATTTTTAATGATATTGATATAACGCCGTTGACATAGTTCCATACTTTTACACTAACATGATGTATATACGCTTCCAGGTTTTGTCCATGTTTCCTACTCTACCTTGGGGGGACCGTTCCAGCAATATGGCTGCTGGAGCTGGACAGGAGAGAACGATTCATCAACACCTTACATCCGGTAGCTGTCACTAACGCCACCAATCTGACGGCTATAACTACATCCAGCTCTGTTTTATCTTCAGTATCTGTACAAGAAGAAATACAAGATAACATCATCAGTGTATACGGAGTATGTATGGCAGTCTGCTTTTTTATTTCATAGATATAAATATCATATCCCACCTGTCATATTTGATTATGATTTATATTTACGGGTGATATACTTAGAGATTAGCATATGGCCATTTTGATATCACATCCTATATCAGCCCGAGAGTCCTGATATTCGGCCCTCTGGCTGATATCAGGACTCGAGGGCTGATTGGGGGTGTGATATCAAAATGGTCATATCATAAACTATTTATCATATGTTTTTTTCCTTTAAAATAAACAAAACATACACAATGATGTATATTAACAAAACAGTAACAATTATACGTAAAAAGTACGTGAGACATCAGATAATCCATGAATATTTTGATGTCCGATTGCGTTTTTCTTGCAGTGTTCTTGTTTTTCATGCTTTCCACCAAAGCTTCGGTATCATTAGCATTATTGAATTGTTCCCCTGCACCCATAACACGTTTCGTCTCCTTTTCCATTTGTTCGTTGTCATATTTCGTCTAATTCAACAATCCTTGCTGCAAATTTCTCCAAAATCTCCTCGACAGTCGCCATTGTTGTTTATGCAGACGACAGGTGTAACACGAATAAGCAAAACCAAATCCGGAAGCGGCGCCATCCAGAAATTAGGGTGGGGCTTTGTGAATCAATTTTTAAATTATTTTCCATGAAACGGCATTTTTTCTATGCCAGCAATCCGTTTGTTTACATTAAAAGCAGACAGCAATAAGCGGAAGTGGCAAAATCCGGAAATTTAGGAGGGGTTTTGATATCACTTTCAAGGGTGTGTGATATCACCCGGGCTGATGTCAACTTGTGGAAATTTTAGACTTATTACACATACAAAAATGGTGTTATTATTAGTAAACATATGATAATCTCCATTAAAACATAAGCACTTTATAGGATAAGTTAAAATTGAGAACTGCATTATCCGAATGAATATAAAACGTAATTTCTTCTTTAACACAAATGTAGATAAGCTTAAATGTCTGGGGGGAAATGCCATTAACTCTGGTATTGCAAATGATATATTAACTTATTATATATTAAAAAAGTAGTCATCATTTTAATATTTGGAGGAAACACTGTACGCTTAACGACTTAATAATATTAAGGCACCTAATTGCTGAAAAAAACATATTACACGAAAAATTCCTTTTCATTAATTGATATAACAAATAATAGATCGCTCATATGAATGGGAACTGTTTATTGGCTGGACAGAAAGATGTTATCGTCCTATAAACGTAACTCTCAATGTTTCAAAAACTGAACCGACTCATATTATCGCCTCCGCTTCTTCACGGTCTATGTTTAATGAAACTATAATAAGAAGAATAAGTGATTTCCCCTGGATGAATCTCAAAATGATAAAACTAACATAAAAAAGCAAAACAATACATTGCAAGAAAACTTCACAATAAAACAAAACCTAGTGATAGTCAATCGGAGAGGCCTCTTTTAGGCAAGCCCGGATTACATGGGTCAGCGCCATAAGACAACACAAGACTCTTGTTCTCTTAATAATTTGCTGATCATAGACACTCTAAGGAGTCCTGGGGAAACCGTGAAACATTTCATAATAATACTTTATTCATGTTGAGAAATTCTTAGAAATTCATTGACAATAACTAACAAAAACGATGCTGATGAAGCGAACGTGTTTCGTTTCCTATTTCTTAAAATAAACCAATGTGGAACACTCACTAGTAGTGCTTCTTCTATGATATAAAGTTAAAACGTACTGATGTTAAGGATGCAATATCAAATTCAAAACTGACAAAGCCTTAGGCTAAGTAAAATTGCATTCATGTTGAATAAATCAATGGTTTTTTTTTCAACAAAACGTTTGTCTTCAAATAGATTAGCCTAAATATGGTAGTGCATTGTAATTCTTCTACAGTAATAAGAAACTAATACCAGACAATAAGTGTTAATATTAATCGAGTAAGGAAATGCGCTTTCTGACGTTCTCTGTAAAGTCTGCGTCAGAGTCCACACGGCTGTAGTGTCAACATCGATACGTTCGCTGCATGGTATGAGTATGAATTATTGAATTTTACACAGCAAAACCAAGAATATCAACATGTTACGTGACACAATCAATTTTATATTTACCTTCTAAATTTTTAATTACTCTTAAACTATCACTCGAGTAACATTTAGATAAAATACGTGGCAGAGTATTTAATTATTTTTCAGCACGCCAACCCTGAAGAACAGCACAACATGACTAGTAAACCCTGAGTAAACAATACATTACATAAGTGGTGCCCATACAATATAGACATAGTGCACATACCCACACTACCGATGTATTTTGAAATAACTAAGGCAACAAATATTCGGACAACGCCTTAACTAATTCAGTTTGTCTTTACTTAGTCATCTCAAGTACAAGCAAATATTGTGATAATTGGAATATGGATTAATTAAAACGACTAAGTAGACGGTACACATGGGACTAATAGCCCATTAGTAGTGTAGGTGTCATTTATTGTAGACAATAGCTATTGACTGGTCCATTATGATGTAATGCATACATTTCGACCATTTACTTGACAGGAACCCTCTCTCGAGTTATAGTGGCAAACGATAAAATAGTGACATATCAGAGTACATTTTGTTTTTTGTAATAATAGCTTTAAAGCATATCCACAACGTATTATATATAAACCGCAGTTTTATTGCACTTAAAAACGGTTTTGAGGTCGATTAATGTGTCAACAGTAAAACGATGTTCCTAAATATACATATTTTTAGGCAAAACAAATCGATATATTAATACATGACATTCTAACTGGGGCATTTAAAGGAGTCCCCTTTTTAAAACTTAATGTACAAACACTACAAATTTGTCTAAATGTAATCTTCTTTTAATCATTTAATGATTCAATTAGTCAGCAATGTAAACCATGCATTTAATTTAGTATTATTCTCTTTGTCCAGGTGACTATACCATTAACCATTGAACTGGAGCCGGATACGTGGGTAGTTATCATAGAACAGCTCCTGCTATACTTCATGATACTTGGTCGATGGATTCTTCCTCGAGGTAAAATTTCACGAAACGAGTTATCTCAACTGTTGTTTGTTTTTATCGGAATGGCATCAGACATCACAGAACTGTTTGCCCTGTTCGATGAATCGCAAGTCAGACAGAGCCTCGAGCTGACATACGTTATTTTAATTATGTGGTCGGTCAGCCTAATCCAATTCTGTTTCGTGCTCACCGCCACAAAGAACCCGTCTCGTCCCCGTGTGGCATTAGCGTCTCCTCGGGAGATGCGACGGAAGCTGCACTGCTCAACGTGTTACAGTACGGAGCTATGGAGCATATTTGTGTTGATGTTAATGCAGGATTTGCCTTTCTTAGTAATTCGAACTTACACGATAGCCTCCCTAAACCTCATCACATATAGCATCATCTTCTTCACCGCTAAAAACATCCTCATTGTCCTCCTCCTCATCTACCGTGTGGCTGTCATATGCTGCGTGAAGAAGGATGACGAAGACGACAATGAACCTACATCACCAAAAGCTGAGGAAATGGTATACAGAAAAGGCAAAACAAATGGTCACCTTGAATCTATATCGGTCATCGAACATAAGGAAAATTATCACAGACATCCTAAAATGCCTAGTCTTAATAATCTACAAAACAATCGCATTCATTGTCCAACTAGACAGCCACCGATGTGGAATGAATATCAAACGAAAGGGATTAAACTGAATTCTCATTTGTCGACTCTAGCAATCAGAAAACATCATATTGCGAAGCAGTATATTCACCACAACAGAGCGAGTCTCGGTAGTCTGTGATTAACACAATGACATCCATGTCCAATAACTGTTTCATCAACGGCCAGTGAAATTAAACTTTGATCACGTTGTTCCAGTTGATTCAGGGTAGGATTCACATCCTGGTTGTTTTAGGTTCACACTGATTTCAGCACCGATTATTCTATTGCTTAGTCGCTAGTCGAAGATTCGCTAACGCAAACGTATAAAATCGTGACTCCTTGTTGCATACTATACACAACAATAATCGACAATATATTAGGGCAACAAAGAATTAACCTGTAGCCTTGAGAAATGTACATGAATGAATCACGTGGGATTTCTGTTGAAGACAATGTATATCGTATATGGAAACATTGATATTAGTTAAAGCATACAATATAGTAACAAGACTAACACTATTAACATAGGCCCGTGTAATATACATGTCTTTACTGTAAAACACTATTTTTAACAGGATATGGTTGTAATTTCTACCACCTGCAAGTCTAACTCAATAAAATCTGTAAAAAACAATCCAGACAGTCAAAGTGGTGGAAGATATAAAATCATGTGTGACTTTATAGTTATGAATTAAAGCCGTGATTGCAAGAACGCGATACAGATACAAATACGGACGTCAATCATACTGAATCAGCGTTCATACCTACGTTCATACATAGTTAAGCTTCATAATGACAGGGTCACATTCTAGAGAATAAAATGTCGTTATTGTCACCTATCTCTGACACCTAGGTGCCTTTTAACCTTTATATCGACACAAATTAATACACAAAAAAATATAATGTCAAAAGTTGATGTGTGTCGTATTGCATCTTTAAAATAGATGAACCTTTCCGATTGCTACATATGACAACACACGCTTTGAATAAATTACTCATTTTAGAACATTTTAATATCCCCTTGTTCATGGCTAAATTTCTATAAGTGTGTGACAATGCAACATCGCCGCGTGTGTTTAATTGTGAAGAACAAATTTATATTGGAACATCTGTATATAATAATTATGAGAAATTAACTTCTTTTTTTTACCGAAGATTTCAATCAAATATACATTAACAGCCAAAGGAAAGTAAAATGGATTAAAAATCCACCAATGGGCAGTCTTTTTTTTTACACGAAACGATTAATACATATGCACGTGCGTTTGTGAAATCTTTATATTTTTTTCAAAATTTCCTTCTGTGCATAAACGACGCCAACTCGCCATGATTTCCACATCGTGACTAAATGTAAATATTCGATTATTCATTTCGACCTGTTCTACCTTGAGAACGTCAGGATACCTTTGATGTATTAGCAACTTAATCACCTCATCTGTGGTGAAATGTCATTAACAATAAACCACATAGCTACCTGTATTGGTGGTAGTGCATGTCAACACAAGGCTTTAGATACTGGTTTGCCGAATTTATTAGTATGGCCCCAGCGTTTGTCTGGGGCACGTGCTGGTCTGATTGGTAATCATGACGAGACCCTAAAGCAACAGGTAATGATTACCTGGGTTGTAAACCTGTCTGAAGTCTAACTTATTGTGGAGTTTCCAACGTAGCTGACATGTTACTGACGCCATCACCTGTTTAATTACACTGTACATTCGTGTGACAATGTATTCTATACACTGTATACTACTGTATTATAAATTGTTTTAGTACTAGAACATAAAAATGTAAAATTCAACCTTTCGAAAGTTGTTTTATGATTGATTGCATAGTAGACAAGTACGTTGTAATTCTATATGTTATGAATATACAATGTTTAATGTAGATATAAACGCATTCTTAGAAATACAAAACAATCATAGCATACAATGTTCTGAAATCGAATATAAGATAATGTAGTCTTTTCGGTATAGATATATTTGTGCGTGTGTTTTGTGTGAGATGGGGTGGGAGGGGTGTTTTTTTAACGTTCTATCAACAGCTAAGGTCATTTCAGGACTTGGGGAGGAGTGGAGTTGTTTAACGTTCTATCAACAGCTAAGGTCATTTCAGGACTCGGGGAGGAGTGGAGTTGCTTCCATTATGTGTACTACGTAATGACGATTTCAATTTCTGTCCGTTCATATACCCACCATCAGTGTTATGCTGGAATACAATACAAGCACGAGCGAGTGAGCTGTAGTTTGATATTATCATAGCTTTTGGTTAGAGTGCCATATATGGTTCCTGCTGCAGACTTTATACTAACTGTTATGTTAGAATATATGGATTAATAAATGCACGTGTTGCTATTTTATACACTTAGTGTTCTTATGATTCTTTCAAATGAAATCAATAACAATTATTGAGTGTAATGTTTTGCTTTTGCAGTTTTTTGCAATATGAAAGGAAGACAGAAATCCATGCATTGTTAAATTGGCGGTATTATTACGTTCGACTTTGAATATTTTTTCTGTATAAAAAGAAAGATATAATAATTATGTGTGTATTAATTTTATAGTGGCAAAGTTGAATAGGCGGTTTCCTACTACCGTAATACAGTATATACAAATTCGAAGAACAGAGATCCCCTAACCAAACAGTAAAACCCAACCTATCAGAATAGAGGATTTCAAAATTGAAAAGTCCGAGGGACAGATTATTAACCCGGATACAGGCTTATATTGTAGGACCAAATCTAGAACACAGTTGAAGAATTTATCATGTTTTTCAAGTGCCTTTCCATGAATAAATGGTAACAAAATGTATTCATGTTGAGCAATCTCGGCTCACATTAAATGGACAGTGAAAACATAAGCAACTCTAAGAAAAACTCTATTTTTGACAAGTAGATGTCAACAACAGTCGTCTTCCTTTAAAGGATCCGGAGAAAAACATTAGATAGTTTTTTATGGTTTAATTGCACTTGTATATATTGTGAAAAAGTTTACGTTCACAATTTTGGAGGCATAAATTAGTTTCCCCATCATCAGAACGCATGATGAGTGGTCCGTGTGTCTGACGTGTGTAGGTCGAGGAGGAAATCATCTGGCTTGTGACGAGTTGCAATACTTGTCAAACTTTATTGGTCACGGACAGTCTTCTTGAGAAGGTCAAATTAAATATGGGTGTCAAATGTCCAATTAAGTACCTAGCGATGACTAATTAGGAGCTGGTATTTAAAACTAGAGAATAACTATACGTCGCCATTAAACTTGCGGATTTCTCTAGGGATAACCCAGTCTCCGTCCCAAAGGAACAGGTAAGACATGTTTTCTATTTTTGAAAATTTGTTATATACTGTTACTGGGTTTTTTTTATTTCTTGTGAAAGTATCTTTGAAATGAAAGAACAGCTTGATTTGAGAGACCACCTCTTTATGTAAAGTAAGCAAATAAAATGTGTTTAAATTTTATGGATAATAGTGAAAAGTAATAATTACACTGAATAACCTCGTTAGTCCTACCCTCATTACAGGAACACTGTATTTTATTATTTTACAAGTGATCTGGTCCAAATGCTTTCACAAATAAGATTATTTATAACAATACCAAACTCCTGGTCGCCGATACGTTCCTCTGCAATAGAATTATGTGGGTGATGAAACTAACCAGCTAAAGATAGATATAAATTTATCCCCTACTGTTTGACCTTAAATCATAATGATAATAGTCAGATCCAAGTACTAACAAATACTCAAAAAACTCACACCATTTAACTAAATTTCCTGAGCAACATGGTAAGTACTAAGGGATTATGAAAATGAGCAGTGTTTGTTCAAAATATTTTGTGTTTAAATGTTATCAGTTTTATTGCATAGTTTCGAGCGATCTTTTTCTGATTTTTCAAACATAGATACAATGTACCTAAAGATAAAATACTAGTATTTTTTAGAATTAAATGTTTACCACTGCGGTGAATAAAAAATGATTTTTAAACAATCAGAAGCATGTAAATTAAAATACAAAAAAATACATTTTGTACATTTTGTGGTGTTGCCTTGTACGCAAACCATCAATGTCAAAACAAACCAACAAACTAAAAACAAAAAAATAACACACCATTCATCTTCTGCTCATAGCGTCTATTTTAAAAACAAAATAGGAGAAGGATAATGGTTTTCCCAAATTGAGTTAACAACATATATAATGTATTAAAAAACAATCTTATTCAATAAAATAAATTGATGAAACCTTCAAATATGAATCTGTTAATGCTAAATAAAATGGGCAAGAAAAATTTACATTTTACTTCGTCAAATAAGTGACTGATCCTAAAACTATAACAGATTAACTGAAATCTTAACGCGGTCGTAGTATTGCTTCTAGGGGGATGTTATTTGTATCGTTTTCTCCAAAATTTCTAAGTCAGTATGGAAACATTCTTAATCTCCCCAATGACAGACAGACTGTTAAGTGTACTACTAGTGTTCACTGTTATTCTATTCCGTCTGTGACGATGTAATCGCGGGTATATGAACGACAACAATGTCCAGTTTAACAGCATACTCAAACAACGTGTTCTTCTTCGCAGCATATTCAATTCGACAAAGTGCCCTGTCATACATCATACTCTATCAAAATGTCCTACTTTACGAAATACTCAGTTCAACAGTTTGCAAACTCCATAGTTTATTAATAGAATTTACATCTGAAGTCATTTACGTGGAGAAACAAACAAAGTATATACTGGTTTGATGCCAAAAAACTGCATGCAAAAATACAACTGTGTTTTAATTGTCGGGCCTTTGACTCTCCTTTAGTTTTTGTGGCTGTTTTGTACTAGTGTTCTGTGAAAAATAATATGTTGATCTGACTATCGAAGTACTTGACTTATATTGAACTTCTCTGTCCTTTGAAAGAGAGCAATAACTCCAATTTTCCATGCCTAAATTTAAATGCTTAAAAGCTCAGCCTTTTCCATAGAAATTAGTAATTTACATAACTGAATCTAAAGCATTTGTCATAGGAAAAACATAAAAAATAAGAACAAATTAATAGAAGATAAAAGGGGAAATGTACCAACTACAAACTGAACTTAGATATTTAACTTATTGCTACTGATTTGTTGTGAAACTAATTAGTACCAAATAAGCTGAATTGTGGATAACGGATTGTATGCTATGACTAGTCTATAAGTGTCTGGTTTTAATTTAGTTATCGTGGATTACGTTATCACTCATAGAAAAATTCTTCTATGCTAAATTCATACATTTAAACTAAGTTTTTTGAAATATGCACATTATCGTTAGGATGTCATTCAGCTATATATATATATATATAAGGTAAGCGCTGAAAAGGCCCACCAATACACATTTAATTCAATAAACAAACTTGAATGTATGATTTTCTTTTTCTTCGATCCGTTTGCTCTTTTTTAATTACACTACTCAATATAGAATTATATTTCAAATCTAAGAGGAATCATTTGCTCAATTAATGGTTAACGTCATATAAAATGGTATTGAGTTGACGCATGGTTCGTCACTATGTTTTCTCATCACTTTAAACTGCATTTGTGTCGATAAGCTGATTGAATGTGTTTATTCATTATCAGTCTGTTCAAATTATTAGAGATTTTATCGCAGTAAATGGAGAAAAAAGTTAAACATGTTCACGTGATTAATTGGAAGCTGCAAGGCGTGTAAACAAACAAAACAGACTGTCACACAAAACATATAAACGGAAATTGGTAAATGCTGTCACGTTTTGGTCTGCCATTAAAATGCAAGTAATATTCATAGTGGCTGTTGTATAAGACAATTGTTATCGATATCACACCACAGTGATATAAATGAAAATACATTTATTACAACACAATCGTGCCCAGTCAAACGAATGAAATTTTGAACTATGAAATTGCATTCTAATTAGTAATATATCAGCTTAGTATGAAATATAACTACAATGTACAATCTATTTGGGTAAGCATGATGTATATAAAAAAAAAAGCCAGAAGCAAACCAACATGTATACAAATTAGTAAATCGGGTGGTCGTAATCGGTAGCGCTAGACCTTAACAGTAGTATCAGAAATATATCATTAAAATAGATTTGTTTTTGATTTGGTGTGCAAATGAACAATGTGCAAGCATGCATTTTGTTTTGTAGTAAAACGAACTCGCGACAATCAAACTTGACCCGGAAACTGTCAACTAGCAGACTAGTATAAGCGAAACGTATCCTTTATCTTAGAATGTATTCCCGAGATCACGCAGACAGTATTCAAGTAAAGATACCTATATACGTTTAATGGTACATATATGTTTGTTGCAGGGAAAGTGTTCCATGATGAAACAGTTCCTTGTACTAGTGTTTGTGGCGGCCCTTCTAGGAGTACGGGGGGACAGCGACAACGATAACCACCACCACCACCACAGCAGCAGTGGAGGCGGTGGAGGTGGCAGTGGTGGAAGCGGGGGTGGTGGCGGCGGGAGCGGAAGAAGTGGGACCAGCGGCGGAAGCGGAAGTAGTTGGACCAGCGGCGGCAATGGCGGAAGTGCATCATCACAAGGCAGCTCATCTTCTGGTCATGGAGGTGAAACTATCCGCGTCATAAAAGGGCATGTCAATTCAGGTGGATCTCATATTGTTGAGACAGTTCCGGTGCATACATACAAGATGCAATATGTCCAGCAACCGCCTACACAGTATCACACCGTATACCAGCACATCCCTACTCCCTATTTCGGCGGATATCGAGATGGAGGCTTCGGCGGCCGTGGGTTCAATGGGGGCTGGGACGATAGGTATCAAGGAAGATTCGGCGGACCTGGCGGACCCGGTGGACCAGGTGGACCTGTCCATATCAGCTACTCAACATATAACCATGTATACGGACCCAGTGGTGGTTATGGGCCAGGTGCTGGCTGGTCTAGTGGGGGTCCTGGTGGTTACTGGGGTGGAAACGGAGGTCCTGGTTATGGCGGTCAAGGATACAGCGGTCCTGGTTACAATGGTCCAGGATACGGAGGACAAAGCTACGGAGGGCCTGGTTACGGATGGCAGGGAAACCAATACGGAGGACCCTCTGGTGGTTACAATCATGGCTATAGAGGCTACCCCAAAGGCGTAAGTATTACCAAACTATATATAGTAAAGTTATCACGCTTGGGACCAATTTTGATTTTCTCTTTCATGGTCATTTACTTTCCTAAACGCAGTAGTATAGGTTTAATACTAGCTTTCTCTACTTAAAAAAAGCTTCAATAGCGCATTCGATGTCTCTCCAAGTATCAGAAATATTTCGATAGGTTTGGTAAAAGTTCCCTGTATTGTCTGTAGCTGTCGTGTTGAATTCTAACTGCGACTTCTTGTGTTGATAAATGCTGAAGGTGGTGTGCAAGGTATTCCCTCGGACGAACGCACTGTAAAATAATGTCATTTTGTTTTGTGTAAATGCCATGGACGGGGAATAGTGCTATGAAGTCTCGTGTATGGCTGACTTCTGTCAGTTCACATATTTATCAAAACAAAATGCATTCATGGTGAATTGCAATTGTACACAGTAACAAAACACGTACATGGCTTATTTCCCTTGTTTAAACAAATATACATTTCATTTCAGAAACCGTACTGAAAACTACTGGAACAATTACAACTGAAGAGAAATCGGCTTTCAATCGAGCTGGTGTGGTATACCCGCGTCAAATTGCAGTTCTCAGAATAGTGTTACATACCTTCATGTTAAACCCGGTTCTCTTTACGATTGAAATATTTCTAGAATTTTCATTTGCATTCGCAGATGGATAAATTCAAACCGAAGAAAGTGATTTTTTATACACATAACAAGTTATAGAACCGGTCTGTGTAGATTACAACAAATTCATGTTTTAAATGAATGCTCGTATTTTAGTATTTTGTAATTTTTCTGTCATTTAAAATGTGTCGGTGATATATTTGTACATAGTAAAATAATACATGCGACTACTTGTAGTATTTTCTAAACCTAATTCATTTTTTTCCTTTCGTTCAAAAATAACTGTAATGCATTCTTCCATGTTGAAAGATTTACAAGAGGCAACGGAGCCTAAGCGATCACCTGATTATTAGGTTTGCGACTTTAATGTAACATAGCAACTGTTGATTTACCGTCATTAATTGAGGAGTTCAAAAATAAATCAATAAAAGTACATTTAAAAAACAGCACCAGGAGGGATGTAGTGTTTTAATTTTATTACAATACCATCAAACTGTCCGACTATGGTATTAATTCTAACTTAGTTTAAACTTTTTCCCATTGAAAAATACATAAAACTTTGTACATTGTACAAGTCAGGTTCTTGAGGACGGAAACCAAATAATTTATATTCTTGATTCTTTTTTGGCCATGGCAGCTTCGTATAAAACGTTATCGAGCTCGGTTCAGTATCTTTTGAGGAGTCCAACTTGTTTCCGGACGCATTACGACAGATCAGTGGAGCAGACAGACGAACACCGCCCAAGATCACAAAATGTGTTTTTTCTGTCGTCCATGGAAATTGTATACTTTGGCTTGTGATATACATGTATGCAACATCAATCATAATAATAACAGCAGCTTCAATGAAAACTGAAGAAATGATGACCATCCATCAATTTTACTGTGCAACAAAAGTTGCGTTTCTTGGGCATTCTGAGGAAACTCAATGTCCAATGTGCATGGCGATATAACAAAAAATGATCTTATACCATATAACCCCTTTCATATTGTTTAAAATGAATTACTATGACATCAAAATGATTGCAGAATGTGATTTCAGAGTTCGACATAAACCTTTCATCACGAGGGTCGACTCTGGACCATAACCTCCTTGTCAAATGTTGTTCATTCACTATCAGCTCACATTCAGCGTTCTTCAACATATATCGGTCAATAAATACAGACCATTGACAAACACTATCAATTACATTAGTACATGAAACTATTCAGAATAGAATGGTAAAATGGAGGAAACATCATGAGAGCCATAAAAAGCTGTTACTCGAACAGATGTTTGAAAGGGGTTAGCAAACCTTCTCAACATGCTGACATTTTAATCAGCCCGTCATAAGAAACTCAATAAAGATGAAATGAATAATAACGCATGCGGACATTTGGCACTTTCGGCAGATGCCCTAGTACGTGATGATAACTATTACCAAGCCCTTTGATTTCTATGAGATATTTTGAATGAATAAATGAATGAATGAACACATCATTTTAAAGTACATAAATTGCACATGATTTACAACTGTATGCAATACATGTACTAGATATGTACATTACCTGTACTAGATATTTACATTACCTGTACTAGATATGTACATTACCTGTACTATATATGTACATTACCTGTACTAATATGTACATTACCTGTACTAGATATGTACATTACCTGTACTAGATATGTACATTGCCTGTACTAGATATGTACATTACCTGTACTAGATATGTACATTACCTGTACTAGATATTTACATTACCTGTACTAGATATGTACATTACCTGTACTAGATATGTACATTGCTTGTACTATATATGTACATTACCTGTACTATATATGTACATTGCCTGTACTAGATATGTAAATTACCTGTACTAGATATTTACATTACCTGTACTAGATATTTACATTGACTGTACTAGATATGTACATTACCTGTACTAGATATGTACATTACCTGTACTAGATAT